>NC_135974.1:23811096-24062279 GCF_053455715.1 Rhinoraja longicauda
AGTAAAATAACCTTGATGCAACAATGGGCTTGGAAGTCTTTAGCACCAGGTAACAGAGAAAATGAGTAATGATAAATGACATTTGAAGGATGGTACATTTCTAATGAAGGGCAGGTGGAATGGTGGGAGTTATTTTTAACTTAATTTTTTATTGTGTGACTTTCAAGACATTGAATGGGGGAGAGGTTTGTCCTCTACTGCACTTGGTCAATTCATGATGTTGTAGCAGATACACATTGCGTTCTGCTTTTAAAATTCTGCTTCCATTGACTTTAATGCACAACAGTATTGTATTGCATGTTTAATGACCAAGGACAAACCTCTTGCCTTTTAAGAGATTAAAAATAATCATATAAATACATGATGGCAATACATTAGTACAAACGTAATAGAAGGATGAAATTGTATTATAACCTACAGGGTATATCAGAGTGCTACACACACCCTGGGATATTTCAAAGATAGGCACAAAAAGCTGGAGTAAATCGGTGGGACACGCAACATCTCTTGAGAGAAGGAATGGGTGACATGTCAGGTCGAGACCCTTCTTCAGACCCGGGATATTTCATTGCCTTGAACAGAATTTCACGGCTGAGAAAGTAGGTTCAGCAAACTATTTCAAATACAATTTTGTGAATATGAAAGGTGGATATGAATTGAAACTCAAAACAAATTTAACACTGATGTCAGCAAGTTAATCTCCACACAAACTCACTCACAGGTCGACAGATACAGGCATAGCCATTCAACCCCTTGAGTTTGTTTTGTCATTCAATCATCTAACCAAAGCATCTGCTGGTCTGGGCACATATCTCAAAATTCTAGGCTCCACAAACGTTTGAATCTCTTCACTCCTCCATCCTCACTTCTTTTGAATCTGGATTTTAATCCCATCAACACTGGTGGTCATATCTACATTTCCAGGCTCTAAGCTTTGATGTTCCTTCCTTAAACCTGTCTTATTCTCACTCCTTCTTTAAGCCTGTCATGAAAGCCTACTTCTTTTACAAAGCCTTTAGATGAATATCCCAGTATCAGGCACTGTCAAATTTCATTTTCAACTGCTCCTGTAAAGCACCTTACATTATTTAACAACATGACAGTTTGCTACATTAATTACATAGTTATTGTTATTGCTTTCTACTGCATAAAACATCAATAATCTACCTTATGTTTTTTTTAATGTAAAATTTCCAAAGTACAACCTTTTGGAAAGTCTTCTAAAACTTTGTCTGAACTACGTCTACATACATTGTTCCATCCACAATGTTAATTTCCTCTAGAAAATTCAGTCAAGATCTATTAGCATTGCCTCATCTTTACAAATCCTACATGTTCTAACCCTAAGCAGTTCTAACCCTAAGCAGCTCCACATCCTGTTACTATGACATAAAATCAGAGTCCTACTGGCCCTTTGGCCTAACTCATCTATGCTAAACAAATGGCCCATCTAAGCTTCCCCTATTTACCCACATTTGGCCCATATCCCCCTAAACCTTTCCTATCCATGTACCTGTTCAAATGCCTTTTAAATGTTGTACCTACTTCACCTACCTCTTTCATATACACACCACCCGATGTGTAAAAAAGGTTGCCCCTCAAGTTCCTATTTTTCCCCTCACACCTTAAACGTATGCCCAAGTGTATAACTCCACACAATACTCCAAATGCGGCCTCACCAGCGTTTTGCACAACTATAGCATAATGCCCCAACTTCTACAAATTCTCAGATTGATGAAGGCCAACAAGCCAAAATCCTTCTGCACCATTGTCTACCTGCAGTGCCATTTTCAGGGAACTATGGATTACATTCCTAAATCACTCTGCTCTACAACACTCCCGGCCCTGCCATTCACTGTTAAGTTCCTGCCTTGATTTACTTCCTAAAATGTATTACCTCATCCTTATCTGCATTAAATTCCATTGGCGATTCCTCAGTCTACATGCTCAGCTGATCAAAATGCTGCTGTAATTCTTGGTAACCATCTTCACTGTCTGCGATACTACCTATTTTAGTGTCATCTGCAAACTAACTAATTCTGCTCATCCAAAGCATTGATATAGTCACCTGAGGCCCACTACAGTCACAGGTCTCCAGTCCAAAAACACCCTCGATCACCATCCCCTGCTTTCTACCATGAAGTGAGTTCTGTATCCGTTAATTATCAATTGCGTATCTTTGCCACCATAAATATTAGTGATTGATTTGATGGTTCTCTTTCTCAGCTTTCAGTAAACATACAAAGCTAAATTTCCTGACTAAACAGACAATTTCTGAATTACTGAGCTTCAGAAGAATAGGATAAATTCAGCTGCAGTTTCCACATCTGACCCTTTGATACTCATGGGTGAAATCATCTTGGACTGAAATTTGTTTTATTCTTTCATGTCATTAATGTGGATGATAACCATGGGACTATTTCCAATATGAATGATATCATTAAATGAGGGAGCTGACTGTATGAGCATTTGTCATTTGATGTAACATGTGAGAAGGATTGAATAAGCTTACAATGATATTCTGTTGAAACAGCATTGGGTTATTGCATATTACATTGAATGTTAGATGATGACTTTCATAAGTTATGCACTTCTCAATGTTAAACCAGAGCCTTGTTATGTATCTTGGGTCATAGAAATTGTGCAAAAGTAGCCCCAGAAGAGGCTTGCCTTCCTGCATTTGAGAACCTACTGATGTCCTGCTATGCAGACACATCCAGCAGGTGGAGCAGTATTCCAGAATGAAGTGGTTCTGTATCGCTCAATAAATTGGATCAAAGTTGTCCCATTCAGCTAACTAGTATCTGTGTAGATGTAGACGGATTCTTCTTTTTGGAATCATTATGTCAAGAAAGGGAAGACAGACCCACAATCCAATTAGGACATAATATTGGATTACAAAGAGTTAAACCTTTCGTTCAAAATCAATGAGGCTGAAAAAGGGTCCCGACCTGAAACATCACCTGTCCATGTTTTCCAGAGAAGCTGCCTGACCCGCTTGAGTTACTCAAGTGTCGTGCCCTTTTGTGTACAAGCATCTGCAGTTTCTTGTTTCTACATGTTCAAAGATTTTACATGTTCAAAGTTCAATGAACTGATGCAATTTTACATCCTCCCGCTCTTCTAAGGTGTGTTAAGCAATGGATATCCACTGCCATTTTGTAGGCACACATGGGGGAGTATGAAGCCACAGTGACATTCTACAGACCACCAAATGAAGATCTAGCTTTGGTGGTCTGCTTATCACTGCACTGCCATACTCCATATGCTGCCAAAGCATTGCTAACTTAGGCACCAAAACTGCACACATACTTCATTTGTGGTGTGAGTAATCTTTTTTTAATGTGGATTCTTAATTATATTGTACCTTGACTTTCATCTGTAACTACCTAAATAAAGTGGAATTATTTTTCACTGCCGTGTTGAAGCTTAAAAAAAATGACAGATGCTAGTTTGTTCTAAATCTGAATGATCTCAATTAAGATTATTACTAAATTGCTGCCACAAAATGTCCTCCAGAGTTGCTGCCTGACCCATTGAGTTACGCCAGCACATATGTGTTCATTGCTAAATTGTTTTTTTAAGGAGTTTGCTGTGCTCAAATTTACTTTCATAGAGAAATAGAGTCATACAGCATGGAAATAGACTCATTTGCCCAATATTTCCATGCTGACTCTATCTAAGCTTATGACCATTTATTTTATGTTCTATCACCTTGTACATGTTTGTTTCAGTTCTTCCTAAGACCACATTACTCAGGCCTGTTTCTAACATTTCTTGTTCATGATAGACATAGATAAGTTTCATTGCACAAGAAATGATCCACTGAGATTTTATTTGTCAAGGTTTGGAAAATTTGTAGAGAAAGCTTGATTCTAGAAGATATCTTCGTACATGATAAACATAGAAACATAGAAACATCGACAATAGGTGCAGTAGTAGGCTATTTGGCCCTTCGAGCCAGCACCGCCATTCAATATGATCGTGGCTGATCATCCAAAATCAGTACCCCATTCCTGCTTTATCCCCATATCCCTTGATTCCGTTAGCCCAAAGGGCTATATGTAAAGTTCACAGTGCATGTTGATAGTTAGATGCTGTTTCTATTGGTCAATTTTGCATAGACATGGGAGTGTCTCAATTCTTGGAATGACTTTTGTCTTGCTAATTCTGCTTACAGTGCTCACGAAGTGTGTCCTGATGTTGTTCATCACTTACAGCTTGATCAGTATGGTCAAGTTGTGGTATCTCGAGTCACAGTTTTGCCAAGGAATATGACTTTATCTTTGCCTATCTAATTTCTTCTACATTTGACTCCTTAGTGCAGGGAAAACGTGTCTGGACTTAAAATAGGCCAGTGTGACAGGAATGCATGCATGGTACCCAGTTTTGTCAGTCGAGCTTCAGTAGTGCTTTGGACATACCGTCAAACCTATGCAGTAATGTGTCAATGTATATTGAAGGGTCATTGTTGAAAATGTTCTTCCAGTCAAGCACGAGTGGTGCAGCTGGTGGAGCTGCTGCCACACAGTATCAGAGACTGGATTCAATCCCTTTCTCGGGTGCTGTCTGTGTGGAATTTCCACGCTCTCCCTCAGACCGCGTGTTTTTCCGCCGGTACCCCAGTTTCCTCAAACACCCTGAAGATGCACGAGTTTGTTGGTTAATTGGCCCCTGTACATTGCCTCTGGTTGTGTGAGGAGTAGATGAGAAAGTGGGATAGCATAGAACTAGTGTGAACACCTGATCAATGGTCATGTGGACTCAGCGGGCTGAAAGGCCTGTTTCTATGCTGCATCTCTAAACTAAAGTAAATCTCAACTTGTTTCAACCAGTCTTTCTCCATTAATATCTGCTTATTTCCATTGTTTACTAAACATTATGAGAAGTATTCACTGTCCGTTGTGCTGCAGTGTGCATTCCATTTGCATTCAATAGAGTGGGTTTTCAGTGTGATAGTGTGATAATGTTCAGTATCAACAAGATTAGGTGAACTTTCTGAATCCATGGCCTGATAGATTATTGCACAGTATGCAATATTATCAATTCTCACATCACATTGCTGGATATTAACCTGCAACTGTACTCAATAGTCTGCCTGTTGCCATTACTTGCTAATTGCTTAGGCTCAATTGCTGATTGCTTAGGTACATGCCAATAGCTCAATAGATGAATGAACTTGCAAACTACAAAGTCTTCTGTTCTATTGTCATTTTAAATTGCTACTGAAATCAGTTTTTGCCTCGCCCGCAGTGCAAGGTGTCAAAATGAGACCTTTCTTTGGGCATCTGAAATGCTTGGCTGTTCCAAACAGCATGGCTAGTGGTGAATTTTGGCCTTTACAATACGTTACGACATGATACGATACGATATGATAGAACTTTATTTATCCAGGAGGGAAATTGGTCTGCCAACAGTCATAAAACACAACACAATATTACATGAAATCCAAAATCAAAGTGATGAGTGGAAAGCCCAGGAATGGGGATGTGCAAAGACTGGGGAAGGGTGGGGGGTGAAGGGGAGTCAGTCTACTCCAGGGCAGAAGGGGATGGAGTTGTACAGTTTGATAGCTACAAGGAAAAAGGATCTCCAGTGGTGTTCTGTGCTGCACCTTGGTGGAACCAGTCTGTTGCTGAAGTTAGACACAAAATGCTGGAGTAACTCGACCTCTGAAGAAAGGTCACCCCGTTCCTTCTTTCCAGAGATGCTGCCTGTCCCACTGAGTTACTCCAGCATTTTGTGTCTATCTTTGATTTAAACCAGCATCTGCAGTTCCTTTCTACACACACTGTTGCTGAAGTTGCTCCTCAGGTTGACCAGTGTGTCATGGAGGGGGTGAGATGTATTGTCCAAGATGCTCCACAGTTTGAGGAACATCTTACCCCTCCAAGACCACTTCCAAGACCTATGTAGTAATAAATTGAACTAATTTCACCAATAAGCTTCTAACTTACTTATATAACTCCAGTGGAGGTGGGGTGCAGGGGCTTTGTAGCCAGTTCCACTGCAAGGCTCCTGAGGGAAGTTGGAGTCAGAAGACAGGCCCAAAGGAGGGCAATCAAAGAACTTGCAAATGCCGCCGAACGGAGCAGTCACTGGCTGTGGCTGAAAAGAAAAGATACTGTCTGGGCTGCCACGTGACCATCTTGAGGCTAACCATAAGACACACACCCAGGTCTGATCACCCTGCGGTGGGCCTGCCTCGACTGAGGGTGTCTTGTGATAAAAGGCCGAAACACCCAGTGACGTTGAGGTACACAACTGAAGATGTGTCTGAATGGTAGCAACATCACCTAGTGGTCACCCCCAAGAACAACACCAGTCAATTGTAGTGCAAACCTTAGGGATTGTAACATCTAGTCCTACTAATCAATCTGCACTTTGCTATAATTGTCGGAACGAGGACTACAGCTATTCCAATGGAGAAAATTCTCCAGCATTTTTCAATAGTTAATTTTACGTGCTCCATAACTTCGACTGAATTCATCCATCTGCCACTTCATACACAAACCCACGGTGTATCTAAAAACAGGCACCAAATTGTAATGCAAGGATGAGTTCCTTACCAAAACGACATGCTCATTAATTGTTGCAGCCTGCTTCTGCTTCATTGTCACAAACTAATGAACAATAAATTACAAGTAGGAATCAGGCGTGTGTTCGCTCGAGCTTGCTTCATCATTCGATAAGTTCATAGTTGATTGGACTTGTAACCTCAGTTCTGCGCTCATAGCTACCCATGGTAACCTTCATGTCCCTTGCTTATCAAGAATCTATGTATCCATGCCTTAAAATTATCCACGTACTCTGTTTCCACCATCCTCTGGGGGGAGAGTGCCACCTCACACAAGCCTCTCTGAGAGAGAATAAAAAATCACCTCACCTCTGTCTTAAATGGGCAATCCCATATCTTTAAACAGTGACCTTCGTTCTAGATTCTCCCAAAGGTGAAATCTCATCTCCATATCTGCCCAGTCAAGATCCCTCAGTATCTTATGTGTTTTTATAGTTTCAGCCATCTCTGGCAGATTTGGGCGGCACGGTAGCGCAGCGGTAGAGTTGCTGCTTTACAGCAAATGCAGCGCCGGAGACTCAGGTTCGATCCTGACTACGGGTGCTGCACTGTAAGGAGTTTGTACGTTCTCCCCGTGACTTGCGTGGGTTTTCTCCGAGATCTTCGGTTTCCTCCCACACTCCAAAGACGTACAGGTATGTAGGTTAATTGGCTGGGTAATTGTAAAAATTGTCCCTAGTGGGTGTAGGACAGTGTTAATGTACGGGGATCGCTGGGCGGCACGGACTTGGAGGGCCGAAAAGGCCTGTTTCCGGCTGTATATATATGATATGATATGATATGATGATTTGGATTAATATAAGTCTGCATTTTCTGCACAACGTGAAACAAGAAAAAATATTTTAACTTGCATTGCAGCAAGCCCGCGGATGAACCAGCTTACCTCTCCAGCTCAATAAATGCAACCTCAAGTATCATCTCATAAATGTAAAATTTCATGGAGAGCCAGCCCTGATTGCTAAAACTGTCACGCTTGTAGTGTTGGTTATAATTCTATAAAGGCCCTACTCTTAAAAATAAAGGCTTGTCACTGCACTGCACACCATTAGGTAAGCCAATCCCAGGTGTCTCATTAAGATACTCATTTTCAATGATCACGCCTGCCTTTGTCAGTGCCTGTCTCGCAGCTTGGACAGCCTGCTTTCAGTTAATAAGGGACAAGAGTAAAAGGAATCCAAGAAGCACTTGTCTTTTTTGCTTGAAGATTTCAAGTAGCGAAATTGAGGGTTTAAATTCAAGGCCGCAAGTGCCCCCTTCATTGGTTTGTGGAGAGTACGCTGCTTTTTTTTAGAATTTGCTTCTAAATCATTTGGCTTCAAAGGAGCTCGTGAATTATCAATTCACGATCCAGTTGAAATAGAATCAACAGAGACTATGGGAAGTCAAGGTGAGACGGTGGAGCTGAGGGTGTTAAAGAACTTCATGCATGCAAGTTGATGGTGGGTTTGTAATCATCACAGTCCAGTGAATGCTATTGAATTATGTCTTTGCAGGTTTTTGAATGGACTGAGCACCACATGGTCAAAAAGTCCAGCGCTTCTAATCACTTTATAATAGTCAAAAATAAAGATCGAGAAATTCATCAGCCTTTACTGGAGTGTGTTAATTGTTATAATGCAGCAAGCCAACAATTGTGTAATTCATAATGTATCCACCATGTCTTATGGTCTTATGGTCTAAAATGCATTGGGCACTATGGGCACGGTGGCGCGGTGGTAGAGTTGATGCCTTACAGCGTCAGAGATCCGGGTGCAATCCTGACTACGGGTGCTGTACTGTACAGAGTTTGTACGTTCTCTCCGTGACCTGTCTGGGTTTTCCCTGTGTTCTCTGGTTTTCTCCCATACATCCCAAAGACGGACAGGTTTGTAGGCTAATTGGCTTGTTAAAAATTGTAAATTGTCCTTAGTGTGTGTAGGATGATGTTAGTGTGCGGGGATCGTTGGTCAGCATGGAATAGGTGGGCCGAAGGGACTGTTTCCGCAATATATCGCTAAATTAAACTAAACTAAACTACCTAACGGCTCCTACATGGTTTTCCACTGGTGGGAGAGACTAGGACAAGAGGTTATAGCCTCAGAATTACATTTCTTTAGTCAGAGGGTGGTGAATCTGTAAAATTCTTTGCCACAGAAGCCTGTGGAGGACGTCAGTGGATATTTTTAAGGCAGAGATAGAACGATTGTTGATTAGTATAGGTGTCAGAGGTTATGGAGAGGAGAATAGGGAGGGATAGATCAGCCATGATTGAATAGCGAGGTATTGATGGGCCGAATGGCCTAATTCTACTCCTATCACTTATGATCTTATGACCTTATGACCTTTGTGGAGAGGCATAATGCACAACTGGTTATCCCCAGTTGAAAATCCAGAGAAGGATAATCCAGAAATGAAAGTAAAGCTACTCTACTCTAATTAAAAATTCATGTTCATATATTTACATCTTAAAAAGATAGAGCTGTGTTTCTGCCTTTTCTCGTTCAGTCAATTCCATGCAGAACAGCAAAAAACCTAAAACACATCCAGGATGTAACTGAATGTTGGGATGTACTTACTTGAGCCAATCAAACCCAGCAATTGTTGAAGATTTTGGGCATTAATCTGCCAATACAACATAGAACAGCACAGCCCTTCGGCCCACAATATTTGTGCTGAACAAGATGCCTAGATAAACTGATCTCATCATCCATGTTGAGTGACTTTCACGAACATTGAGATGTTGTCCAACTGACAGAAGAAGTATGGTAGGCCAGTTGGAGCACGTTCTGGGCATATTTTGTACCAGGCCATGGAGTGTGGATGCATAATGTTTATTTTACAGACAAACAATCCAGATGCAGGAGAACAAATTCCACCATGGCTGCTTGGATCTACTTGAGAGCAGCAACAGAAGGCAACCAAAGATAGTTCCCAAGATTTGTGAAGAGGTCAAGGAGTAGAGTCAGCAGTAAGCTGATCAGTGGGCTAATTTCATGTTTTTTTATCGGCTTTCTAACTTAAGAAAGTTGTTGAAGAAAATGGTCATCACTTTCCAATGGCAAAACTTAATGCATGTAAATAAATAGAATCGTAGAGTCATATTTAACTCACTTTAAGAAAAGTAGCAATGTTATTAGAGACTAATCTAAAATATGGGAAATTCACGTGTACGTTTCGGGTATTTGTACTTAAATAGACAAAGTAATGTTAATAAGGCAGGTGAATTGCAAGTGGAAAAATCATATGGGATAGCAGTAACAGGATCGTTCCGAGTCAGCATGGATTTACGAAGGGGAAATCATGCTTGACTAATCTTCTGGAATTTTTTGAGGATAAAACTAGGAAAATGGACAGGGGAGAGCCAGTGGATGTGGTGTACCTTGACTTTCAGAAAGCATTCGACAAGGTCCCACATAGGAGATTAGTGGGCAAAATTAGAGCACATGGTGTTGGGGGTAGGGTACTGACATGGATAGAAAATTGGTTGGCAGACAGAAAGCAAAGAGTGGGGATAAATGGGTCCCTTTCAGAATGGCAGGCAGTGACTAGTGGGGTACTGCAAGGCTCGGTGCTGGGACCGCAGCTATTTACAATATATATTAATGACTTGGATAAAGGGATTAAAAGTAACATTAGCAAATTTGCAGATGACACAAAGCTGGGTGGCAGTGTGAACTGTGAGGAAGATGCTATGAGGTTGCAGGGTGACTTGGACAGGTTGTGTGAGTGGGCAGATGCATGGCAGATGCAGTTTAATGTGGATAAGTGAGAGGTTATCCACTTTGGTGGTAAGAATAGGAAGGCAGATTATTATCTAAATGTGTCAAGTTAGGAAAAGGGGACATACAACGAGATCTCTGTGTCCTAGTGCATCAGTCACTGAAAGAAAGCATGCAGGTACAGCAGGCAGTGAAGAAAGTCAATGGAATTTTGGCCTTCATCACAAGAGGAGTTGAGTATAGGAGCAAAGAGGTCCTTCTGCAGTTGTACATGGACCTGGTGAGACCACACCTGGAGTACTGTGTGCAGTTTTGGTCTCCAAAGTTGAGGAAGGATATTCTTGTTATTGAGGGCGTGCAATGTAGGTTTACTAGGTTAATACCTGGAATGGCGGGACTGTCGTATGTTGAAAGACTGGATCAACTAGGCTTGTATACAATGGAATTTAGAAGGATGAGAGGGGATCTTATTGAAACATATAAGATTATTAAGGGGTTGGACACGTTAGAGGCAGGAAACATGTTCCCAATGTTGGGGGAGTCCAGAACCAGGGGCCACAGTTTAAGAGTGAGGGGTAGGCCATTTAGAACAGAGACGAGGAAAAACCTTTTCAGTCAGAGAGTTGTAAATCTGTGGAATTCTCTGCCTCAGAAGGCAGTGGAGGCCAATTATCTAAGTGCTTTCAAGAGAGAGCTAGATAGAGCTCTTAAGGGTAGTGGAGTCAGGGGCTATGGGGAGAAGGCAGGAACGGGGTACTGATTGTGAATGATCAGCCATGATCTCATTGAATGGTGGTGCTGGCTCAAAGGGCCGAATGGCCTACTCCTGCACCTATTGTCTATTGTCTATTGTCTATTGAATAAGATGTCATGGGAACCATGAGATATCCATTTGAGGCTAAATTGAAAATAAAGGCTGGATTAAGCAGACCATATTTCTGGATACAGAATCTAAAAAAAGGCTTAGGAAAGATAGGTTTGCAAGGATGTGTAGGGCAGGGAATATAGGACGGGATTAAATGAGGCACATGTGCTAGACCACAAAATACTCCAAAGGAACTTAAGGGAAAAGTCTGCACGGAAACTACAAAGATTTGCAAGAACTGTAGAGCGGTGATAAAAGAGGACTTTAACTATCCTTGTATTGGTTGGGATCATATTATAGAGAAATGGAGGGGAAGATTTTCTAAAGCACATTCAGCAAATCTTTACTGATCTCCAAGCTCCTGTGCCAACTAGGAAGGAGACATTGCAGGACAGGGTTCCTGGGTACGATCAGGTGTCTGTGAGGGAAAACCTATTGATCAATAATTGTAATACCACATGGCTTTACATTAGTAATGAGAAAGAATAAAGAGCAATCTTGAAAGAATCTTCTCAATTAGAAGAAAGCCAAGGTCAATGCAGCCAGAGTGGATTTTCCCATCTCAACTGGAATCAAAGATTGGCAGACTCAACTCCAAACAAACACTGGATGACCCTTAAAGGCAGATTTGTCTACGTGCAGACTAGATATGTTAGCACAGGGGGCAAATGTAGAGTTCCAAGGCGAGATTCCCTGGGTGGCAGTAGAGGTAGGTAATAAAGATTTAGATAATCTGCTGGAATAGGCATGTAGCAGATTGAACACGATGTGGAGAAATGCAAAGCACTAGATTTTGACAGCAAAAACAAAGAGAGATAGTTCTGACTAAATTTACTATTTGCAAGGTTCAACCGGTATGTATGTCTCAATGTAGCGGGGAGGTTTAGAAAATATTATGGGAGAATAGGGATTCTCGTTTTCATGAATACAGTTACTGTGTTCAAAGTAAGGAGATTATGTTTATCTTTTATAAAGCTAGGAAGGAAGTAAAAGCCCCAGAGAGGACCTGGAAATGATTTACTAGAATGGTTCCATAGGGATAAGGATTATCAATTGTGAGGATCGATGAGAGAATCTGGGGTTAATCATTTCGGCGCAGAGAAGTTTAGGAGGTGATTTGATTGAGGTTTAGAAAGGTACAAAATGGTCCCATAAACAGAAAGCCAAAGGACCAGATGGCACAGATTTAAAATGATTGGTGTACGATTAAGGGTTACTGCAAAGAAAAGGCATTTTCACACAACTAATGGTTATGTAACATCCAAGATAGTGGTGCATACAGATTCAACTGTGGATTACAAAAGGGAATTGATGGAAAAAACCCCAGAGCAAAGTGGAAAGAGAGGAGGAGTAAGACTGACTCGATTGCTCTACAGAAAGCTGCTGCAGTTTCAATCGGCCAAATAACCTTAAAATTTTAGACTTCAGAGATATAGTGTGGACACAGGCCCTTCGGCCCATCGAGTCCGCGCCTACTAACAATCATTCCCCGTACACGAGCACTATTCTACACATTAATTTGCAATCTTTACCAAAGCCAATTAACCTACAAACCTGTACGTCTTTGGAGTGTGAAAGGAAACCAGTGTTCCGAGAGGAAAGCCACGCGGTCATGGTGAGAATGTACAAACTCCGCACGGACAGCATCCGTAGTCAGGATCAAACCTGGGTCTCTGGCACGTTAAGGCAGCAACTCTACCGCTGTACCACTGTGCCACCCTCAATCTGTCCTTTAAATCTTCAGGGATTCTGCAAGGATTATCTTGACCTTAGGTCAGTCCGATCATATGCATTAAGTACTCTTGAAGAATTGGCACAGCTGTAATGCAAATAATTTTTGCAGGCAATGTGAGAGGAGTTGTCCCATGAATAACAATGGGGCTTCAGAATAATTTCCATTGCCAGGTGTATAATTAACATTGCAGATTGTTCAGCCATTGTAGAAATCAATAGTGGCAATAATGATTAAGTGTCTTCCTCATGAGCAACTGGACAGGTTTAGTGATTGATCTGGGGAATATTTGTCAGCGACTGGGAAAATGCCCTTTTCTTTGTTTGAGTTATTGAATTTAGGGATGTTTTAATTTTATCCAAGAGAGGCCTTAGCTTGTCATATCATTTGGGCATTACCCGCAACTAAACTGAGGTTAAACCTCTGGATTGTCTTACCTTCTGATTGAAATTTCATACTGACTCTGAGATAATGAATGAAACATCAAATTCATTGCCTATAAATGAATGAAGGAATATACAATTAGAAATAAACCAAAGCACCTTACAGTGCTCAATAAATGCGGTGCAGTGGCACAGCGGTCGAGATGCTGCCTTATAGCGCTAGAGTCCCAGGTTTGATCCTGACCACGGGCGCTGTCTGTAGGGAATTTGTACATTCTCCCCGTGTCCTGCGTGGGTTTTCTCTGGGAGCTCCAGTTTCCTCCTGCACTTCAAAGACGTACAGGTTTGTAGGCTAATTTGCTTCGGTTAAATTGTAACTTGTCCCCAGTGTGTGTAGGATAGTGTTAGTATACGGAGTTCGCAGGTCGGTGCGGATTCTGTGGGCCAAAGGGACTGTTTCCGCGCTGTCTGTTTAAACTAAACTAAACTAAAATACTTTTTACTCACAAAATGCTGGAGTAACTCAGCAGGTCAGGCAGCATCTCGGGAGAGAAGGAATGGGTGACGTTTCGGGTCGAGACCCTTCTTCAGTCTGAAGAAGGGTCTCGACCAGAAACGTCACCCATTCCTTCTCTCCCGAGATGCTGCCTGACCTGTGGAGTTACTCCAGCATTTTGTGAATAGATCGATTTGTACCAGCATCTGCAGTTATTTTCTTAAACTAAAATACTGTTGCATCCCCTTGTTATCAACATCCTTCTATAAAAGTAATTCTTTACTTTTGATTAAGTTCTCTTTTTTCTCCATTTTCTTGCACTGAATAATCCCAGAGCACCAGGTACAGCCCTTTAAGAAACTAGTTGATCCCAGCTTCCTCCACATCAGGGATATACAGAGCAGGAGGAAACAGTTGTAACAAAAGACTGTTCCAGAAGATAGAGTTTCTCTTCTGGAATCCCCTGCTGCACGCCAACGTGACAGGTAGCCCAAGAGAATTGACAGGCAGTGGAGACACACAAATAAATTCTTATTTTATTAGCAGTATAATGCTGTAACATTGAGGCAGGCTGCTTTATATCTTCATCTTTCTTTCACATTAGTGTGAAGCCAGCCATTAGGGGTCTCAATTTGGGCAATGTTATATATATCTTATCTAAAAATATTTTTAATTTAGGCGCAGTATCTTTGTTGAGTGGGCATTGTCTTGTATGGAATGCAAACGTACTTAAATTCCAGCAGACACAACCTTGGAACATTATTCTTGCTGACTGGATTTATCATAATATTATTCTGTGATGAAGTTGATTTGCAGAAGCAACTTCTGTTAATACAGCCCATCCCTGGCCTATTATAGGTTTCTCTCGAATCTTCAAGAAACATATAAAATTCTTCAGGGATTGGACAGGCTAGATGCAGGAAAAATGTTCCCGATGTTGCGGGAGTCCAGAACCAGGGGTCACAGTTTTAGAATAAGGGGTAGGTTTCAAGAGAGTTTATGAAGCAATTATATTTATTGACATTTTAATTTATATCACTCTCTTTAAAAGAAATGACTGGAAATGATTGACAAATGCTCTTAATAAATTATAAACTTGTTCGCAGGAAGCTGTCTACTGGTGAAACCTGCCTGTGCATGTCTGTTTGATATATTAGTTGGCTTCACTAAAAGAACTCATTACTCAAATCTCTCCTTGGTCCTGCCATAGTCACCAGTTTTAGAATTAAGTCTTCAAGTTGCTGGTCAATTGTAACATGCAATGAGGTCTCCTATTATTATCTTTTTTTTTTAATGACTATTGATTCGTTTGACTGATTTAATTCATCAAAATGCCACAACGTAGTATAACTGTCATTAGCAGTCAAAAGGAGCCCAGTGGAAATATTGATTTCTCTAACTTCAAGTAACCCCTGCATTCCCTTTTTCTCCATCCCTCCCCCACCCGAGTCACATCAGCTTCTCATTATCGTCTAGCAAACAGCTAACAATGGCTTGTTTCTTTTATCATCGTTACGTTTTTGCATATCATGCATTCATTTGTTCTATATCTCTCTACACTACTGCCTATATCTCTTGTACTCTGAAGAAGGGTCTCGACCTGAAACGTCACCCATTCCTTCTCTCCAGAGATGCTGCCTGTCCCGCTGTGTTACTTCAGCATTTATAACAGGTATAACAGGTATAACAGAGCTTTATTTGTCGTTCGGCACCGAAATACCGAACGAAACTACATAGCAGTCATAGAAAAAAAGAACACAAGACACATAACCCCAACACAAACGTCCATCACAGTGACTCCAAACACCCCCTCACTGTGATGGAGGCAACAAAACTTCCACTCTCTTCCCCACGCCCACGGACAGACAGCTCGTCCCCGACCGACCCGCACAGTCCCCGCACCGGGCGCTGAAACGTCCCGCGGCCGAACCGGGCGGCACGGTAGCGCAGCGGTAGAGTTGCTGCTTTACAGCGAATGCAGCGCCGGAGACTCAGGTTTGATCCTGACTACGGGTGCTGCACTGTAAGGAGTTTGTACGTTCTCCCCGTGACCTGCGTGGGTTTACTCCGAGATCTTCGGTTTCCTCCCACACTCCAAAGACGTACAGGTATGTAGGTTAATTGGCTGGGTAAATGTAAAAATTGTCCCTAGTGGGTGTAGGATAGTGTTAATGTACGGGGATCACTGGGCGGCACGGACTTGGAGTGCCGAAAAGGCCTGTTTCCGGCTGTATGTATATGATATGATGATATGATATGAAAGGCCCGCGACCAAGCCTTGCGCAGCTAAGTCCAGTGGCCGAGCCGCACCGGGCGATGTTAAGTCCCGTGGTCGAGCCGCACCGGGCGATGTTAAGTCCCGCAGTCGAGCCGCACCAGCGATGAAAAGACCCGCAGCCGAGCCGCACCGGGCGATGTTAAGTCCCGCAGCCGAGCTGCACCGGGCGATGTTAAGTCCCGCAGTCGAGCCGCACCAGCGATGTAAAGTCCCGCGGCCGAGCCGCACCGGGCGATGTTAAGTCCCGCGGCCGAGCTGCACCGGGCACTGTTAAGTCCAGCGGCCAAGCCGCACCGGGCGATGTAAAGTCCAGCGGCCGAGCCGCACCGGGCGATGTTAAGTCCCGCGGCCGAGCTGCACCGGGCACTGTTAAGTCCAGCGGCCAAGCCACACCGGGCGATGTTAGGCCCCGCAGCCGAGCCGCACCCCGCGCCGTGAGGAAGAGAAAAGTCCCCCCCCCCCCACACCACCACCCCCCACACATACACAACCAAAAAAATATATAAAAACCATCCCAACACCGACACACAACAAAAAAAAAAAGGAAAAAAGACGAACAGACTGCTAGTGAGCCGCTGCCGTTAGGCGCCGCCACTTTTAAGTTTATCTTCACGTGATATTCTGCTCTAGTTTAGAGGCTGTTAATTGATTCCATCTACATTTTAGAGATGTTAATTAAACCTTTGTCTCACTCCCAAATTACCATAACAGTTAAAGATTCACCGGTTATTTTTTCAAATATGATCACAAACTGCTAACTTGTTGATTGCTGCACTGCAAAGCAATCTCTCATAAAATAGTTCTAATATTAGTGTAACTCTTATTCTACCATTGGGTGGCACGGTGGCGCAGCGGTAGAGCTACTGCCTTACAGCGCCAGAGACCCGGCTTCGATCCTGACTATGGGTGCTTGTCTGTACCTTCTCCCCGTGACCTGCGTGGGTTTTCCCCGAGATCTTTGGTCTCCTCCCACATTCCAAAGACCTACAGGTTTATAGGTTAATTGGATGGGTATAAATGTAAAACTGTCCCTCGTGTGTGTCGGATAGCATTAGTGTGCGGGGATCGCTGGTTGGTGTGGACTCGATGGGCCAAAGGGCCAGTTTCCGCGCTGTATCTCTGAACTAAACGAAACTACCGACAATCCATCGGTATGATTTTGCAACATTTACATGGACATGATAAAGTAGATTAATAATAAAATGAACAGAAAACCTAATAAATGTATAATATCAGACTGGGCATGCATGATTTTTAAGAACCATAACTATTCTTTTCTTTCTCAGGTAATATTGTGAAACCAGATATAAAATCTATCTCTGTGACCTCATTGCAGTGACAGGTTGCAATTTAATTAAAGGATGTGACCTTTTTAATGTGTCACACTTAAAAATAAACACATCATTGCACAGTTAAATCGATTGCGATCCCCTTCAGGCAATCCTAAATACCACTTCCAACATTTCCTCGTTGAGCATCCTCTTCCATCCTGCCAAGTCACTGAGTCCTGATACCTTTTTTTTCCACATTCAAATTTCACATTTTTGAGCATAAGGTGTGGGGAGACAAAACTAGACTGATTAGTAGTTGGAAGGGTACACCCGAGAGGTGCATTTCCTTCCCATTTTTGAAGCAGTGGGAAGATGGGGCGACCTTCAGTCTGAAGAATAGCTCGATTGAAACATCATCTATCCATCTTCTCCTGAGATGCTACCTGACTGGCTAAATTACAATATAGACAATATTACTCAAGGCCAATTAACCTGCAAACTCTCATGTCTTTGCGATGTGGGAAGAAACCTATTTGATCACAGGGAGAAAGTGCAAGCTACACAGACAGCATCCATGGTCGGGATCGAACCCGGGTCTCTGGTGCTGTGAGGCAGCAGCTCTACCTGCTGTGCCACTGTGCGTACATCTTCACATGTACTCAGTTTTGGACTTGTGTGTAGCTTCTATCCTCTACTAGCTTAATGGAGGCAGTGAAAGTTTACTGAAGTTCAATGGAGGAGAACAAACATACAAATTGGAACCAGGAGCAGGACAATAGGTCCCTCAAGCCCAGTCCCTGTTAAAATACATTTGTGGATGATCTGTTTGTAATCTAAACACCACATGCCTGTCTACTCGTGGTAATCTTTAGCCATTTTGATTATCAATTATCTATCTACATCTGCCTTAAAGCTTTTGAAAGACTCTGTTTCCACCATCCTTTGAGGAAGCCAGTTCTAGAGATACATGATGGGTTGAGAGGAAGATCAAAAAACATATATATATATATATATTCTTTATTTTGGATTGGCATTTTCTTAGAATAGGGTTGTAGTTGTTCTTTGAACCTGCAATAAACTTACCTTTGTTAAAAAGGTTTGTACCTTCCACTGCAGCATGATATCAGGAGTTACGGGTTCATCCCATGCAACATCAGCTTTCTGCCATCATGGATTGAAATGCCTGTGGACAAAGAAACTTGGCAATGCACAGAGCATTGTAGAATCTAGGCTTCTGGAGATCATTGGCATGAATCCTGCAATTCATATGATTAAACATGCCACAGGCACTGAGGTACCTACCTTTGACTGGGCCGAAACAATGTCATCATTCATTCCATGTTGGCCCAACATCATCCTGGTATAATGTCAGTCTATATTTGCCAAGACAAATCCTTGTTCCGCATGTACCATCTCTCACTGGCCAGTTCAGATGCTTGGTCCCTGTGCCATTTTAACACTACTTCAGGCCAAATCTGGTGTAAGATAGCCCCAGGAATTGAAATGGTGGCAAGCATTGCAGAAAGCTTAGGATATGAATTGTTAATGATATCATGTTCTTTAAAATGTCACTTCCCTGTGGCATTGGACTTAATTGGAGTAGATCTACTGTTCAGCATGTATCAGAGCATATTGTTTTACATGGTAAAATGAATGTCCACCCTTTGGCTTCTTCCAGTATACGATACTTAATATTATTTTTATTGGTTTATTATTGTGTGTATTGAGATGTGATGAAAAACGTTGCATGCTATACAGGGAAATTCTACCATACGTAAGTACATCAAGGTAATGCCAGAGAGAATAAAGAAACAGAATGCAGAATTTAGTGTTATTAGGTGTTATAACTACAGAGAAAGTGCAAGGAAAATACATGAAGGGCTGTAATTGGTGGGGTTAATGCCTGATGTATGTGGAATGGCGGAGTAGTGATCATGTCCGCTCATCAGTCATCCACATAAGAGGAGGTCAAATCTCTGCATGGTGATACAGCCTTGCAGCTTGTATACAGTAGTCGCTTCCTCACAGGGCGGCACAGTGGCGCAGCGGTAGAGTTGCTGCCTTCCAGTATCAGAGACCCTGGTTCGATCCTGACTAGGGCTGCTGTAGGTATGGTTTGGATGTTCCCCCAGTTTTCAGTGCGCCAGTTTCCTCTCATACTCCAAAGACGGACAGGTTTGTAATTTAGTTAAAATTGTAAATTGTCCCCTACGTGTAGGATAGTGTTAGTGTTTGGGGTGATCACTGGTTGGCGTGGACTCGAGCCTGTATTGTATTTCTAAAGTCTAAAGTCTAAAGTCAATGCCTGAGACCTAAGTTCATTCCTGACCTGGGGTACTGACTGTGTGGAGTTCACACATTCTTCCTACGACGTTTCTTCTTAGTGCCCCAGTTTTCTCCCACATCCCATTGAATGACACATGGTTAATGGAAAAAGGATTTTGTTTCATTTCAATAGCTAGCTCTGGATATTAACTTGAACTATGTAGGGTCAGTCAGTTAATTAGTCACTGATGAGAATGTGGAGTAAATAAAATAATGGAATTAATGTAGGGTTGGTGTAAATAACTGGTAAATGATCAGTGTGGGTTTGATGGGCTGAAGAACTGTTTCCATCTTACAATTCTTTATGAGAATTTGAATTCATCTTTTTAATAATCTAGAATTTAAAAAAACAAAAGTATCAGTGAGAAATGACTGGATCTGCTGGATCAGTGTAAAAAGATATTTGTAGTTGCCCAGTGGTATTCAAAGAAAGAAATCAATCACCGATATCTGGTTTGGACCATGCATAAGTTCCACATCAAATTATTCTTGATTTCTTCTGAAATGGCCGCAGAGCTTGATAAGAGCAACAGCAGAAGTTCAAAATTACCCCCTTGCCAGTGACTAATTCAATGGATATAAGAATACCATGGCAACATAAAATCAATCTCGTTTCTATCAAACACAATAAGGCTGCTTGACACACTGAGCTAGAAGCAGATAATACACTGCACACTAAGCAGACATTTGTGATGACTGCAGCCTTAATATTCAAAATATAGTACATTGTATATAAGAGAATACTTCCACCGAATGGCAAATTGTTAATGGAAGCAAAGGGTTATGTTCCATTTTAATGATTAGCATTGGATATTGCCTTGAACCATCCAGGGTTAAAACAAGAAAGAAGGGAATACAAAGGCATTATGTTTTAGATATTACTTGTTAATGGAAACAATCTACTGTTCTTCATAAAACATTGCTGCCTGTTTATTTTATCTATGGATGAATAGCTTTAAAGCTGAAAAATGTAACAGATCATTAATGTCCTTGTGTTGAAGAGATTGTTTCAACATTATCTTTACATTTCAGAATACTTTGAAGAATAAACAGGTAATTGTACATAATATTTCTTTTTGGATTGAGATGTTTGTTAGCTTGCATGAGATTAAACAAATAAATCATGAGCCAACATTTGGAAGGGGCAAGTGTGCTTCCTAATTTGGGGCTTTTATTATGCTTATTCCTGCAGTATTTCCACAGGATCACACATTCATTGATATAACAGGACCCAATGAATACTTCAACTAAAACACGTGATTCCCTTCATCAGAATACAATGTAAAACCCACACAAGCCGGTTAGGGTAAATATCATGCCTCATGCCAATCAGTGTTTGCCCAGACATTGTGTACTTACATTTTCGCTTTAGTGAGAACTCAGGAGTCTTGTTTTTAACCAAAGCCAATTAAATAATAGACACTAAATGCTGGAGTAACTCAGCGGGACAGGCAGCATCTCTGGAGAGAAAGAATGGATAACACTTTCGGTCAGAAGAAGGGTCTCGACCCGAAACATCACCCATTTCATCTCTCCAGAGATGCTGTCTGTCCCGCTGAGTTACTCCAGCATCTTGTGTCTACCTTCATAAACCAGCATCTGCAGCTCCTTCCTACCAACTCAATAATATCTGAGTGATTTAAAATGACCAATGCAATGTGGCATTTATGCTAACATGACATATTTTTATTGATCTTTTACGTTCTTAAGCGTTAAAATTCAGTGTTTTTATTTCAAAGCAGCATCAATGTAGTTGATTTGAAACAGAATATTAATAGGATCATCAGACAACCTGCTGAGGGCTAAGTACTACTAATATTCAGAAACAAGTAGCCTGGCAAGATTTCTTTAGTTTTACTATTTCATTTTGCTTAGACTGGAAAGTGAAGATCCAGAGGGTTATATAAATAAAATAAATGATACCATGGTATTGCCAGGATCAGCCCTAACCTCATCTCAGATCTCACTGAAATCCCAATACTCAGCTTTGTTACTATTCCCATGCTCTTCTGGTATATATATATATCCTGGCTTCAACCCAACCTAAACTCCTTCTGATTTTAAACACTCCACTCTTGGCAGCCGTTCATTTATCAGTCATCATCATAAGCTTCACAATTCCTCCACCACAAACTCTCACTCCCATTCAAAACCATGCACCACTTGATCAAGCTTTTAACCTTCTGCTATTTTTTTTTTCTATGCTATGTTTTTTTTATTATTTTTGATGTTCTTACTGAAAATAATCATTCAACCAATGCATATCTCTCTCTCTCTCTCTCTCTCTCTCTCTCTCTCTCTCTCTCTCTCTCTCTCTCTCTCTCTCTCTCTCTCTCCCTCTCTCTATGTTTATCTCCCTCTTCCTCTTTCCCTCTCTCCCTCCCTCTCTCTCTTTCTCTCCCCCTCTCCATCTCTCTCACTCCCTCCCCCCCTCTCTCCCTCTGCTATGTTTTTTTATTATTTTTGATGTTCTTACTGAAAATAATCATTCAACCAATGCATATCTCTCTCTCTCTCTCTCTCTCTCTCTCTCTCTTCTCTCTCTCTCTCTCTCTCTCTCTCTCTCTCTCTCTCTCTCTCTCTCTCTCTCTCTCTCACTCATCTGATCTACATTATAGAATCTGCGTAATGGGTAATATATTTCCGAATTCAATGGGTGCTTTTTATTGATATGGTTTGAAGGAAATGGTACGTTTTCTGCAGCACAAACACAATTGATTAAAAGTGTCATTTTCCAGAGCTGACAATTAGTAAAAGTAGAATTTTAATGACTTCAGAAAGAGGAATTGCTTCAATGTACGCAGCCTGCTGTCTATTGTTTCAGAGTAGTTCACATGAATGTCAACATTGCAGCGAATCTCCATCATAGGTTTCTGAAAAATAAAACTGCAATCCACACTCATTAGTAAATTCACTTGATGGGTGCTTTTGAAATATCTTGGTAATAGAATCTCTATTTTACTATTCAGGGAAATTCATATTTGTACAAGTTTAAGGTCCGCAGGCTTACTATCGCATTATTCACTTGATGTGCATCACAGATTTGCACTCATTTACATGACCAGTTCTTTTCGATGCCGACTAATTATAGTTGCTATTATTTTGCTTTCTGTCGTCTTCATTAGATTTGATGCAAATAGCATCATTATTTTAATGTCATTATCATAGTTAATTGAATATTTTCATTATTTCATTAACTTCCGAAAGATTCCGTTTTAAAAATAATTTTGTTTATAAACAGCCTAATTTCTTTTAATCATCACTTTCTTCGACTGACCTATTAGAACTGCAATATTAAATAGATCTTGTGATTTATCAGTCAGGCTACTCCATTTACAGCAAATGACAGCACAATCAAGTGTGTAATAGCTGAATAGTTTCAGTCTATTTTATATATTAAGCATAGCATCTGTATATAATGCACAGTGTAAATAGAAGAGTTTACATCAGTTAGTCTGAGACTAATGTATCAGTAAGGGACCTAACTGTGAATAATGCCTCACAATTAGAAAAATGAGGGAGAGTACAATTGAGGGTTTTATTTTTGATAGTGGAAGATCAGGACACTGTAATAATGGAGGAGGACAGGAGGTCAGGTTTTGTGCCAGCTCAAGGTTCCACAGCGATATGGCTTATCTCAGATATTGTTGCAAGCCCACAGTCAAGGAGAAAAGCATGAGAAGATTGAAACAAGATGCTGGAGTAACTCAGAGTGACAGGCAACATCTCTGGAGAGAAATATTGCGTGATGTTTCGGGTCGAGACCCTTCTTCAGACTGAGAGTCAGGGGAGAAGGGGACATTGAGATATGGAAGGAAGGGTGAGGTGTGAAAACACAGATCTAAGGGACAATGACCAAGGAAATGTGGAATGGTACATTGTTAGCTGAGGGGAAACGGTTAGCATCAGAAGAGGCAGATGCCATGCCATCTGATCAACCATTCTGTTGCTCAGTGAAGAAATGACATGCTGAGAAAATGGACTGAATGGCCTATCTATGCAACCCTTCAGTATTTGTACTTTGTTGGCACCAACACATGGCGACACTTGTGTTCTGCCTAGGTTGTATGCAAAACAAAGCTTTTCACTGTACTTAGGTCCCCTGGGTACACATGACAATAAAGTATCATTCACTCATTCATATTACACCAGAGATGGAGGCATGTGGTCCATTTTTTTAAATGTCTTTATTGATTAGTTAGCATTTTTAAGTGTGTTATTTATTACTATTTTTTATTACAAATTGATTTGAACAGATTTTAAACCGATCCTATTTTTGGTTCCAAAAGCCTTTGACAGCAGCAAGATGTCAAACGTCATTAAGATGATCTGGAGGCAGGACTTCAGATTCCAACCCCTTAAGTCTATTCATGGTATGGTTTCCCCACATCATCTCACAAATGCTTCCCAGGCATGGAGGTCAATGTTGAGTTGAGTTGAGTTGAGTTGAGTTGAGTTGAGTTGAGTTGAGTTGAGTTGAGTTGAGTTGAGTTGAGTTTAGTTTATTGTCACGTATACAACTACTGTTTTAGCACCAGTGTCCTGGGATCGATCCTGACTTCCAGTGCAGTCTTTGTTGAGTTTGCACATTCTCTCTCTGACCGAGTGGATTTCCTCTGGGTTCTCCGGTTTTCTCCCATATCCTAAAGAAATGCAGGTACAGTAAAAAGAGGTAGAGTAAAAGCTTTTGTTGTGTGCTAACCAGTCAGCAGAAAGACAATACATGATTACAATCAAGCCATTGTAAGATTTGAGAAGTTTTCCCTCATTCTGAAAGCAACACCAAACCAAAGAGCTGCAGTTTTGGACATTTTAAACGGGAGACTGGGGCTGATAGCGGAGAAAGGCTGCGGTCAGTTTACCAAGGATGTCACAATCTGTGGGTCCTAAGATGGCTGCAGGACCTCGTGACCAACCACAAAAGTAAAAACCTTCCAGCCCAGTCTCTAGGTTTCTGCAAAGCCACGGCCAGAACAATGGATGGGTATTGGCCATGCAGAAACCTGCGAAACCAGGTCAAAGTCCAGACACTGGGTCGCTGACATCAGCATACTCACAATGCCCCAAGCCGACCTACACAGTTAATCTCGTTAAGGGGGCACAATAGCCCATAGAAAACTACCTGGTAGGTGATGGGAAACCAGTTAAACCCATCACCTCACAACGAAATACCAATTAACACCGTCTGGCCATCCCCGGTACCCCCAGACATAAGCGCAGATCAGAGAGAGAACTCATACATATCTTTTTGAACAAAGAGATCCCAAGATCTGGCGGGAGATAGGACGGGTCAGAATAGTATAACTGGCCACGACCTTTGGGTTTTAAACAAGAAAGAAGAAACCTGCAACTCACGCAAGAAGGAAGTCAAACGGATGCAGGAGGAAGAAAAGACAGGCAAGAAGAACGGATGCAAGAGAGAGGAACAGGCACGCAACTCGAGAAGACATACTGCAAAACGAACAGCCAGTAACCCCAGTAATAGCCCCATGGTGAGCATGTACCCCGATCTTACATATCCTGGACATAGTTTAGTGTAGAGGGGAGGGTGGTTTGAATAAACGTGGGTGTGTAAAGGAATATGTGTTGGTCAATTTTGCGATGTGTCGTACGTTCCCCATCTTACAGTCGTGTATATGTCTTGTAGAACTGTGCGTTTTAGAATTCGGAGAAAAAGGTATTCATGTATTCGGTATGTGTATTATAGATATGTCTTATAGAACTGTATAAGTATTCATGTACAATAGTCCCAAGCGCTAAATAAAAGCCTTTTCATTTAAACCCTGGTTTTCAAATCTGGTCTGGTGGAATTTTTCTGCACTATAAACGCTCCTGCATCTAAGTCCAGTGTCTAGAACCGTAAGGGGTGAGTGGGTCGAACCACTCATGGGGAACCAGTGTGCGCGGCCTGGTCAAGGGATCAGAGCAAGGCACGGGGACCTTAGGTCGGGCGAAAGCTCGGCGCAGAAACCCCTTAGGGACGAGGTCCGTGAGTTCTGTGCCAGCTGCCTCGTCTGTGCTGCCAATAACCTAGACCCCCAGAAAAGGAAAGCGCCCATGGGACACGTCAGGAGGGTGGAGGGACCATGGCAGTCGATCCAGATCGACTACATCGGGCCCTTGCCCACCACCCAAGGAGGCTATGAGTACTGCCTCGTCCTCATTGATGTGTTCACAAAGTGGGTGGAAGCTTTCCCCTGTAAAGCAGCTACGGCACTGGGTACTGCTAAGATCCTGGTCCGGGAGGTGTTCTCACGGTGGGGGCTCCCTCGTTTTGTGGAATCCGATCAAGGGAGTCATTTCACCGGACAGGTAATGCAGAACACCCTCATGCTCCTGGGCATTGAGGGGAAGTGGCACGTAGCGCACAATCCTCAGTCATCAGGGATTGTGGAGCGCATGAACCGGACACTGAAAGAAAGGTTGAGGAAGGAGGCTATGGGCTCGCCCCAAAATTGGGTGGAGATCCTGCCCCTAGTCCTCATGGGGATCAGGGCCAGCCAGTCAAAGAGCACGGGATATTCCCCGTACGAGCTGATGACTGGTAGGGTTATGCGCACTCCCACCCATGTTCTGGCCCCGGTGCTCACGGAGGGCCAGCTCGAAGAGGTTAAGAGGGACAGGTTTGTCCAGAACCTCTTCGAGCATCTGAAGCGGCTGGGAACATGGGAAGGCAGCACCTGGGCAACAAGCTGTTGCTGGAGCCGCGCAAGCTGCAGGAGTGGGAGGTAGGAGAACTAGTAATGGTTCGGAACTATGCTAGGGTAGGTAGTTTCGAACCACTCTACACGGGGCCCTACAGCATTGTAGATAAAGCCAGCCCTATGGTCTACGCCGTGAAGATGCCACGGCGGATTAAGTGGTTCCATATCAATCAATGTAAATTGTACAGGCCGGAAGCGCAGGGGTCAACCACAGGGGCCAGCCCTGGGAGTGGGGACTCACAGCCAAGGTTGAGGCAGGTCACGCAGGCAGGCAAGGTTGCCTGCGTGAGGGGGGAGGACATTCTCCAGGAATGGAGGGTCTCGCGTTTTGGGTGGGATTCAGATGAGGAAGAGCCTGATCAGCTCGACCAGGGGCTGGATCCCATTACGGAGGAAGAGGAGTCGGAGGGGGACGACAGTAACGTCCCCGACTCAAGCACCAGGAAGGTGGGGGTAGCGGGCGGAGGCTCACCACCTGTAGGTACAGGCAGGGTGAGGCCGGATGCCATGGGTATACCCAGCACCAAGGGGGCAGAGCTGGATGAGGAGGGGCCAGGGTCGGCAGCTGCGGGGGGTACCTGTGCTGCGGCACGGCAGGAACCGGTCCTCAGCCAGGCTGTCCAGGGGGCAGTGCCTAAGGTGACTCTCCGTAGGTCCAGCAGGAAACCCCAATGTAGAAAGCTTTGGCCAGAGGTCAATCACGCCCCGAGGTACGGGAGCCAAGTGAGGAGGAGGGAGCTAACGTTTCAGAGGAGGCCTAGCCCCCGCCAGGCAGCGACAGGCTGCGGAGGATCAAAGGTGGGAGACAGCGCGGTGCAGCCGCAGGAGACGACCCGCTGCAGCCCTGACAGGGATTAGCTGAGCCGCCCTGGGAAGGCGACGCTGTATTATATTTTAGATAGATAAGGATTAGGTAATATAGATAAGGATTAGGTAATTAGATAAGGATAAGTAATTTAGATAAGTTTTGTGGGGATAGTTGTAAATAAAGTTGATGTGTCCAGGATGTGTGGGTGTGGGGTGCAGGCTGGGGGTCAAGAGACCCGCCCGCAGAGGCGTTAACAAAGCCAAGCGCTCCCCAAGAGGCTGGCTATACCATATTTCTTTATCTGTTTTCTGGAGTGGAAGGAGGCACTCGTATGGTGGATCGTTGCCACGGCGATCGGATGTGGGTGGGCCTATCGGGGCCGCACCAAGGACATCATCATTGACGGCTGCTCCGGGGATACGGCTCCCATCGCGACCGATGGGACTGGAAGGAGAGAAGCGGAGGAGACCGCAGTTCACTTCCATGAAGGCCGGTGGCCGGGGTGGCTGGGATCAAACTCTTCAGAGTATTCCAGCGCCCCAGGCTTTGCTTATCGGGACACTTCGTTATTGTGCCCGAGAGTCAAGATCATCGCCCAAAAGATCAGCGCCACCGTTGGCAAAAGGATCTGCCTGGTATGCACGGGGAACGTCCCCGCGAGCAGGCGGTGGTGGCTGAGGAAAACGAGCAGGACAATGGCCAACTCCACTGTTGAGTGGGAGAGACTTGACAACGACACTCACAGGACTATTTCTGGGACTAAAGAACAGTTGAGTGTGTGTTGGGACAAATGGTGGGAACCGGATGAGGGGATTTATATGTGTACGTGGGGTTCGAGGTATCGCTGCCCCACGGGCAACAGCATATTTTTCCAGAGACAGTGGCAGGATGACGGTAAGGGGATGAGGTGGGATGTTAGCTCGCGGGCTTGTGGGGTCCCCCTTTCCCCGATCCCGGTAAACGCCACTGAACTCATCACACGACCACGCATAACACCTCCCACAGTTCCGCTGGCAGTAGCACAGGAGGGTGAGTGCCCAAAAACCACTAAGGGGCCCGGGAATGGCCTGGTACTGATACTGACTGACCAGGTATTGTACCAGGGGGTGCACTACGCGGTAGCCTCGGTGATCTTAAACCTCACCGAGGTGCGGTTGCCGTGGTGGTGCCCCAGGGAAACTGAAAGACTGTACCAGGTGCTACTGACCAACATGTTCCGGCAATTTTACGAGTTCGACCTTGCCAGTGTGGACAAGGAGAGCTTGTATAGCCAAGAGCCGGAGGACTGGGGTCAGACGGGGAGGCATAGGAGGGGTGTAGTGAATGATGTATTTACGGGCTTTAACACCGGGACATCTGTGGTCAACGCTCTAGATACCATGGAGCTGCAGACCCAGATTAACAGGTTAAAGTCGCAGTTAAAAGGCATCCTCACGGATGAGAACAAGGTCGTCGGGTCCGAGCTGCATGAGGACCAGGCGATGACACTACACCTGCGCGAGATAATTGCCGAGCTGGAAAGGCATGCCGGCACGGTGAACGCACTGATTAGGGAAGATCGGAACACGTCCGATCAGGCAGCGCAAAATGAGGTATGCATACTGTACGGGGCATGGTTGCTGGGCGAGGGCCGCAGCAACCTCGAGGACCTAAAGGAAGGATTGGTCCCGTCCTGGATCAGTAACAAACACCTACAGGCGCTGCTACCCTTTCAGAACACGCTCACCCCGTGCCAGCTCAGGTTAGCGTCGGAGGCATACCCTGTTCCCGTAGATTGTGGCCAGTCAAACCATACAGTCATGGGAATAGTGGTGCGGATGCCAGTGTTGGGCAAGACGACAAGGCCCGCACCAGTGTACAGGGTGGAGAACATTGGAGTCATTCAGGGGGGAGCCCATATTCGCTACGCATCGGTCCCATCGCACGTCATCCGCTGGGAGCAGTCGATGACGGGTACTGACCTCTCGGGGTGTCGGAGCCGGGGAGCACATATCATATTGTGTCCTCAGCACTTGAATGCCTTTTCAGAACAGCAGTGCGGGTTCAGGACTGCTGGCGCGAAGCCTATGAAGTGTACCATGGAGGCAATGGCACAGAGCCATGTGCCCCCACAGGTGGCATACATGGGGGGTGGTACCTATTGTGTTACCACTGCAGAGCAGTACTATCGACACGGACAGCACGGTTCGTGTCCGGTAAGAGACAGCAGCTTCTGTTTTAAACCCAGGGCAGAGGTTCAAGTGGCACAGCAGCAAATTGTCCCCATTCCTGAACCCTCCACGGTTCACCTAACTGTACAGGAAAACTTCACCGACCTGCAGCGATTTGTAGTGCATTTCGGGTACGCCATTCCCCCTCTCCCCGAACATCTCACAACCCTGTTAAAGGCAGTCGCCGTGTCACAAAGGCACTTTTACACCCTGGAGCAAAAGACAGTAGAGATAGGGTCCGAAATATTAGACATCGTGATTCCACCATGGTGGGACCTGTTCACCAATATCAAGGTCCCGTCTTGGGTTAGGGTAGCATCACACGCATTAGTTGTGATACAAGCAGGGATAGTATTATATTTATTATGTGTAAAATGTAAAAGAGAGCAGCACCTCAATAACCGAGTATATCAAGGGGAATGGAGAGACCGTTACGTGCGGGTGGGCGAGCAGGACCCAGCCGCAAGCTGCTAGAAGGACGGGCCCCTTCGCACCGAGTAAACTGTGTTTTTATATTGTCCTCTTCGAATTTGTATAAAGAGTGATTGTGAAGGAATGTAAAAAAATGTATCATTTTGCTGTTGTGTTGTTTTCATGTCCTACATTAAAGCTGACACCAGTAGGAGGATGGCGGAGGCATCGGCCTGGGACAAGGTGTAGGTGTATATGTCTGACATGAAAATGTACATACTTGTAATATAGTTTTGCCCGGGACACGGGCAGTAAAGGTCAGCCTAAAAGATGGGGACTGTACGTTCGCAATGGAACAATAGTTTAGTTAAAACCTCAGGGGTCTGGATGTGGAGAATCGGGAAAACATTGCTCAACCACATTATTTAATTGATTCGATAAGCTGGGGTTATGCAAATCAACAGGAGGGACTGTAAGATTTGAGAAGTTTTCCCTCATTCTGAAAGCAACACCAAACCAAAGAGCTGCAGTTTTGGACATTTTAAACGGGAGACTGGGGCTGATAGAGGAGAAAGGCTGCGGTCAGTTTACCAAGGATGTCACAATCTGTGGGTCCTAAGATGGCTGCAGGACCTCGTGACCAGCCACAAAAGTAAAAACCTTCCAGCCCAGTATCTAGGTTTCTGCAAAGCCACGGCCAGAACAATGGATGGGTATTGGCCATGCAGACACCTGCGAAACCAAGTCGAAGTCCAGACACTGGGGCGCTGACATCAGCATACTCACAATGCCCCAAGCCGACCTACACAGTTAATCTCGTTAAGGGGGCACAATAGCCCATAGAAAACTACCTGGTAGGTGATGGGAAACCAGTTAAACTCATCACCTCGCAACAAAATACCAATTAACACCGTCTGGCCATCCCCGGTACCCCCGGACATAAGCGCAGATCAGAGAGAGAACTCATACATATCTTTTTGAACAAAGAGATCCCAAGATCTGGCGGGAGATAGGACGGGTCAGAATAGTATAACTGGCCACGACCTTTGGGTTTTAAACAAGAAAGAAGAAACCTGCAACTCACGCAAGAAGGAAGTCAAACGGATGCAGGAGGAAGAAAAGACAGGCAAGAAGAACGGATGCAAGAGAGAGGAACAGGCACGCAACTCGAGAAGACATACTGCAAAACGAACAGCCAGTAACCCCAGTAATAGCCCCATGGTGAGCATGTACCCCGATCTTACATATCCTGGACATAGTTTAGTGTAGAGGGGAGGGTGGTTTGAATAAACGTGGGTGTGTAAAGGAATATGTGTTGGTCAATTCTGTGATGTGTCGTACGTTCCCCATCTTACAGTCGTGTATATGTCTTGTAGAACTGTGCGTTTTAGAATTCGGAGAAAAAGGTATTCATGTATTCGGTATGTGTATTATAGATATGTCTTATAGAACTGTATAAGTATTCATGTACAATAGTCCCAAGCGCTAAATAAAAGCCTTTTCATTTAAACCCTGGTTTTCAAATCTGGTCTGGTGGAATTTTTCTGCACTATAAACGCTCCTGCATCTAAGTCCAGTGTCTAGAACCGTAAGGGGTGAGTGGGTCGAACCACTCACGGGGAACCAGTGTGCGCGGCCTGGTCAAGGGATCAGAGCAAGGCACGGGGACCTTAGGTCGGGCGAAAGCTCGGCGCAGAAACCCCTTACACCATCCACAGTGTGCAGATACATGATAAAGGGAATAACATGAATAACATTTAGTGCAAGGTAAAGCCTGTGAAGTCCAATCAAAGATAGTTCGAGGGTCTCTAACGACATAGATGTGGTCAGCTCTCTGTGTCTGGAACATGTAAGTGCAAGCAGGCAGTTTGAGGCAGCAAGCCAGATTGCTTAGAGAATAAATGTTCATGAGAAACGGAAATACTAGAGAAAATACTGGTAAATAGTTAAAATTCATGCACTCTATCTAAATGCAAAAAAGCACTTGAGAGGTGGTCCAAATATGCAAGAGACCCTTCAGAGAAGCAGTTATAGCATAACTAAATTTAGAAACTGGGTATTTTAAAATTTGAAAATGCAAACAAATAAAAAATGTGCAATGGTTGGTGGGGAAGTGGTTATCCTCAATAATAAAGATAATCTAAGAGTTGTAAAGAAGAATGATATTGCCTCAGAAGATGGCAAAAAGAACAGATATTGAAGGCGCTTAAAGATAATAAGGAACAAAAAGCCCTGGTGGGAATTACTCACAGTCAACCATCAATAGTTGTACTGCTGGAGAGAGCATTATTCAACAAAGAAAAGTAATATTAAACAGAGATAAATTGAATTATTATGAAGCAATTGAACCTTTAGTTAAGATCTTTCTTGCGGTTGGACAATTCAAAAATCACAAAATTGTTTAAGAGGAAATATTCATAAATCATTTTAGATGGTTTCTTAGAGCAATATGCAGTGAAACTCGATAAGGGACAGACAGTTAGATTTTGTGCTGTACAATCAAGTAATGTTCCACATATCCATACGGCTGAGAGGAGACCCTTTCAGCCCATTAAGTCTGTGACAATTCACAGACCAATCCCATCCCTTGACTAATTTTCCCAACAAACTATTTTACTCACATTCCCATCAATACAATGCATTCCAGATTCATCTACATACCTATACAGCTAGGGAAATTTAGATTGTTCAGTTAACCTAATGACCTTCAGTTCAGTTCAGAGATACAGCACGGAAACAGGCCCTTCGGCCCACTGAGTCCGCACCGACCAGCGATCCCTGCACATTAACACTATCCTACACACACTAGAGACAATTTACACTTATACCAAGCCAATTAACCTGCAAACCTGTACGTCTGGAGTGTGGGAGGAAGCCGATGATCTCGGAGAAAACCCACGCGGTCACGGGGAGAACGTACAAACTCTGTACAGACTGCACCCATGGTCGGGATCAAACCCGGGTCTCTGGCACTCCAAGCGCTGTAAGGCAACAACTCTACCGCTGCGCCACCGTGCTGACCTGCATGTCTTAGGGATATGGGAGAAAACCAGAGACTAAGTGCAAACCACACCCCTTCCCCAGAAATTATTCTGCATTATTTTTTCCTGATGTTGAAATAGTGTGAGAAATCTCTCAAATGCTGTTTCAGAACTCTCCATTAAAGTTACAATTATATGTGCCAATTCCAAGCACTGTTATCAGATTCCCTTAAGTAACAGTTTGCTCTTGATAAAAAAAAAATCCTCACAGATCTGATCTCAGGATGTAGCCTTTAAATGTTCACACCAAAACACAGCAAACAGACTTGCCACTTGGGACTACTGACAAGGAAATGAATGCATATTGGAAGGAAGGGAATGGAGGTGGTGGGGTCCTCCCAGAAGGGTAGTCAAACATGCAGAGGCTTTCAAGTGCATAAAACGGCCTCCTTTTGCAAAAGGGCATTGGTGGCAAGAGGTTATCTATAAAGGCTTGCATGATCTCTATAAATGCCTATACTTCTGGGAGCCCTGCACTTCAGCCAAAATCCCCTTACAGGAACGAATGCTAAAGCTCTATTTATCAATATCAGACGTTTGTCCACTTTGCCCGCAGAGCTTCTTTTAGATTTCAGCAATGCTCCAGTGAACAGTAAAACGTCATATGTGGCATTGCTCAGCAGGGGCAGTTTACAAGAATCCTGAGGCAAAGCTTCTGAGAGTGATGATACCCCAGAAGTGGACTGAGAGCAGTATTGGCACTCGTTATTGTTTGCAGAGAACTTCAGCCAGCAAACAAATACAAGTACTTGGGTGGCTTGCATTAATAGTCATGGTCACTCTCATTTAATTCATCCTTCCATTCACACCCAGAAAGGATATTTGGTGTGAACAATTTTCCAGATCTCACTTTGCGAAAAAATATGAGGCAAGATGGGAAAGGAAACTGCGAGGAGCTCTCCAAGAGGATGCAAAGTCATATAGTTATGTTAGGTTAAGTGGAAGTGAAACAGAGTGGCAGGTGGAATATAATATAAGAAATGTGAAATTCTTCATTTTGGCATGAAGAATAAAAATACAGAATATATTTAAAATGCAAAACAATTTAAATTTAGTTTAGAGATACAGCGCGGAAACAGGCCCTTCGGCCCACTGAGTCCGCACCGACCAGCGATCCTTGCACATTAACATTATCCTACACGCACAAGGGACAATTTACACTTCTCCCAAGCCAATTAACCTGCAAACCTGTACATTTTTTGGAGTGTGGGAGGAAACCAAATATCTTGGAGAAAACCCACGCAGTCACGGGGAGAAAGTACAAACTCTGTACAGAAAGCACCCGTAGTCGACAGCAACTCTACCACTGCGCCACCGTGCCACCATTATGAAACATTGGTGTATAAAATGCCATCAATTAGTTTTTATTATCAGCCAGACCCAAGTAGGTCTTCCAGTCAGTGCTGGAAGGTTGCCCAGATAGGTCATTTATTAAAATTACATTTTCCCCAGGGGCATGAGAGTATAGTGACAAAGTAAATTACCTCCTGTGCTAACTAACACTCAAAGTTTTCATCCACTAGATAATTATTCCTCTGTAACATTGAGAAAAGGTTTCCTCTTCGTCATCGGCAGGAAGATATTTAATCCGTTTATGAAGAATCAATTTACTATTTGTTACCCTGAGAAGATGACTACTGCCACCATCACCATCCCAATGCCACTCCTCACCATTGTAAATTGCAAGAAGACGCTCAATGAGTTGGAACTCAAAATAAATATAATGCAACGGAAATATGACTGCAATGTCTTCACAAATGCCTAAAGGCAAAGCATGCATTCGTAAAATAAAGTTGTTTATTTTCAAGGGGATAAAAAGTATATTTGTGAAGGTTTTGCTACAGACTTCTTGTTCCAGTCAATGTAAGTCTTGCATTGTTGCAAACTCGACACACCATATGACTGCCCTATAAAATAAGATTGCAATACGACCACATACAAAGACACAGAGTACAACGTGTTCATGCATACAAATATGCAAAAATGCTCCCTCAGTTATTACTCCAGCGGTCAAGTACATGCAACTTACCAATATACCATGTGAGATGAACAATAACTACAAATCTGGTTCACTGCACAGTTCATTGGAAGTGCCAAGAAACTTGTTCAAAGCTGACCTCCAGTGCTGTTTGATGGGGAATTCTTCCTGCACATTCTTCCTGCAGCTGAGTTTCCTCTGGATACTCTGCTTTCATCCCATACCCAAAAGATATACGAGTTGGAAGGTCAATTAGCTTCTGTAAATTTCTCCGAGTGTTAGGAGAATTGGGGAGGGGATGTATTAATGTGTGCATGGACACGTGTGAGAGAATAAGCTGCAGAAGAGTTAGTAAGAAGAGTGATTGATAGAATTGCTCGGAGAGCCGATATGCAGCCAATGACCGGTTGGCCTCTTGTGGCAACGAAAAAAATGTGTTAATGTAAAAATAATCTGAAAAGTCTTTGTTGACTAATTACCATCGCAATGAAAACAATTGATAAAATATGGTGCTTTAAGCTTGGATTTGCAGCCTTTTGCTCTGTGATCATAAACATAATCATAATCAAATCATAATAGTACTTTATTAGCCAAGTATGTTTTGTAGCATACGAGGAATTTGATTTGCCACACAGTCATACTAATAAAGAGCAACAAGGCATCCAAATAAATTTTTAACATGAACATCCACCACAGCTACTCCCCACATTCCTCACTGTGATGGAAGGCAAAAAAAGTTCAATCTCTTCTCTTCTTTGTTCTCCCGCGGTTGGGGCCTCGAACCTTCCGTTGACGGGACAATCTTGGCTTCCATGGCCTTCGGGGCGGGGCGATCGAGCTCCTGCATCGTGGGATCTCAGATCCCCCGCGCCGGCAGATTGGACCCTGGGTCGGGGCTGGTCGAACCTCTTGCGACTTAGGAGCTTCCCGACATCGGTCTCTACCCTGAGGCTGCGAGCTTCACGATGTCAAAATCCGCAGGCCGCAGTTGGAGCGTCGATTCCAGGTAAGGGATCGCAGGCTCCGATGGCAATTCCACGGCCCCGTGGTGGGGCTCAAAGTCAGTCTCAAGCAAGGCTTGATGTTAGGCCGCAGAGCGACCAGAGATACGATCCGGAAAGCAATCGCATCTCCGGCAAGGTAAGAGATTGAGAAAAAAGTTTCCCCCAAACCCTCACCCCCGCACCCCCCCACGTAAAATAAACCAGATGACATTAACAACATGTTTTTAAAACACACTAAAAATAACAAAAAAGAAGAAAAGATAGATAGACTGTTGGTGAGGCTGCCATCGCTGACAGCGCCACCTGGTGATGGTTGTCAATATACCATTAAAAAAGCTGATTCTTGAACTCTGTCATACATGTTGAGACTCCCAATGTAACCCATCAGGACAGCAATTTTTCACGCACAATCAAATGCAAGGAGTTGTCAGCTCAACAGCTTTGACTAAATTAATTTATCTGCCAGTCCACATACAAACTATTGTTGTTCGTTATGTGTTCATGGTCTGAAGAAGGGTCTCACCCAAAATGTCACCTATTCCTTTTCTCCAGAGATTTTGCCTGACCCGTTGAGTTACTCCAGCTTTTTGTGTCTTTCTTGAGTAAGACAATGACTGCTGGTTTGTGGTGTTGTGATATGTATGGAGATGGCTGATTAGACCAATCCAGGATTGAGAATTCCTTTCACACAGATGACAGCTGTATAGGAATGCTCTCGTATCAATGGTTCTTGATTTTCATGATTCTCTTTTACCTCTTTGCTCCCTCAAATGAGCAACCACGATTTTTTATGCTGCTTTAGTTTAGTTTAGAGATACAGCATGGAAACAGGCCTTCAGCCCACCCAGTCTGTGGCAACCAGCGATCCCCATGCACTAACTGTATCCTACACCCCACTAGGGACAATTTACAATTTTACCAAGCCAATTAGCCAGAAAACCTATATGTGTTGTGCAAGCAACAATATCTGAGATAAGCCATATCGCTGTGGAACCTTGAGCTGGCACAAAACCTGACCTCCTGTCCTCCTCCATTATTACAGTGTCCTGCAAGTCGTGGGGAGACGTACAAAATCCACACAGAGTGCATCCATAGTCAGGATCGAACCCAGGTCTCTGGTGCTGTAATGGAGCAACTCTACCACTGTGCCACTGTGCCACCCCTATGCCAAAGAACTTGATCCAATGCTTGTTGTTCCCAGTGGTATGTGTCAATGATGAAACTCCTTAGAGATGTTCCAAGTGAGTCTTTGAATCTCTTTTTCTGTCCACCATGAGATTGTTTGTTCTCAGTCAGCTCTCCATAAATTAGATGCTATGGTATTCTGTAACACAAACTGTCATGCAAGTCACGATCTAAAAATGCATCAAAACTGCAATGCATGGATAATTTCTTTAAAATGAACCAACACAATCACTAATTGTCTCATCCTCCCTTTGGCTTCTTGTTCCAAATAGCTTCCAGCTATTTGCAACATCACAGGATTAAATTAACCTTCCAATATCTATGCATCAATTACCAAGCTTTTTCTGATCTGTATGCCATATACTCATGGTCTGATCTCCACAGGACTATTGAATTTTTAAGGTGGATCACTTGTCAAGAAGCCACAATAAACATTGAAAACACCATTTTTATTCAGAAGGAGTTAGATGAAGATTTTCCCATCACAATAGAAATGGCAAGACCTACACATAAAATTTGGATTTGGAAGCAAGTTTATCAACATACTCCAAATAGGTTGTAGAATTCCTAGCCATTATCAGGCGACTGAACCATCCTACCACAACGAGAGAGCAGTTCTGAACTACTATCTACCTCATTGGTTACACTTGGACTATCCTTGATCTGACTTTACTGGCTTTATCTTGCACTAAACTTTATTTCCTTCATCATGTATCTGTACACTGTGATTGTCTTGATTGTAATTATGTATTATCTTTCCGCTGACTGGTTAGCACGCCACAAAAGCTTTTCACTGTACCTCGGTACACGTGACAATAAACTGAACTGAGCTGAACTGAGAAACAAATAACTGAAGATGCTGGTTTATAGCTAAGAAAGACACAATCATTTAAACACAGGTCTCAATGAAGACATAAAGCATTTTTATCACAGATGTAAAAACATTGTCTTTTAATCGAGATTGCCGTAAAAGAGGTCACAAGATAGTGACTTAAAAAACAATGCAGTGGAAGAACCATAGAGAACATTTAGGTACAGTGAACAGAAAGGGTGAGATTAGAGAATGTGTCCATTGTCCTGGCATTGATAACAATGCAGGAGAACCTGCTGGTACATCTACAGATACAGATACAGTACATCTGGATTGTACAGATACGGTACATCTGGATTGCAGAACACAACCATTCTTGGAGTGGAATCGGCCTGCAAGACTTTTCATAGTGAATCTATGTAGATGATTGTAAAATGCTGCATGCTACATTTTGATATTAATTATAATTCAAGGTGGCTCAAAGAAAAGCACACGAGGAGATGTAAAACCATGGCACATGTAACAAAGGGACAAAGATCAACCTTTGCCGTGATCTTCCAGGAGATAGACCAGATAATGATCCAGAGCTTAGATGGTTTTAATTTGAACAATTCATGGAGAGCGCTGGGATAAAATAGTGTTTCTTCTCTCTCAACGGCCTGCTGCAAAAGTGGAATATGAAAGACTAGTCCATGCAGTAAAGGAGACATTGAAGAAGCACTCTAATCAACCTGGGTCAAACATCATAATGAAACATTGACTTTCATAATTTCTTAAGGGACAACACCACACTCCACTTCAGAATACATTTCAGCAGAAATGTGGATGCACAGAAGACTCAAGACACAGACACGTTCGATCCAATTTTTAACATAATGTGAAGGGAAAAGAAATCAGGAAGCAAACCCTATAAAAAGTGTTCAGTTTGCATGCCCATTAGTTTACTCTAAATAAAAGGAAATGTGTGATATTTGAACTGTTATTTTAAAGCCATCAGCCAATTACTTATCATGTTATGTGACTGATAATTTTCTGGGCTACAACAAAATATATAGAACATTCCAGAAGTCCGTGAAGAGCTCTTGAATAAAATGAATGCCCATTCATTTCTCCTATCTTGCAAATATCATTTTGTGCACTCAGCAATTGATGTCTTCAGATGGTAAGAAAGAACTGGACACATTTACTTTACACCAGGCCAGAATCACACCTGCGGATTTTTGTAATGTCATAAGGGATAGGAATAGAATTAGGCCATTCAGCCCATCAAGTCTACTCCGCCATTCAATCATGGGTGATATATCTCTCCCTCTTAGCCCCATTCTCCATCCTTCTCCCCATAAACTCTGACGCCTGTACTAATGAAGAATCTATCTATCTCTGCCTTAGAAATATCCACTGATGGCCTCCACAGCCTTCTGTGGCAAAGAATTCCACAGATTCACCACCCTCTGACTAAAGATATTTCTCCTGATCTCCTTCCTAAAAGAACATACAGATGCTCCCCGACTAACGATGCTTTGACTTGCGATATTTCGACTTTGCGATGGTGCAAAAGGCAGCTCGCTTCCGGTCACATGATCAGGTGGATTAAATGCATTTCGACCTACGATATTTTGGGTTTACGATAGGTTTCTCGAATCGTAACCCCATCATAAGTTGAGGAGCACCAGTACTTTAATTCTGAAGCTATGACCTCTAGTCCTAGACTCTCCAACTAGTGGAAACATCCTCTCCACATCCACTCTATCCAAGCCTTTCACTATTCTGTATGTTTCACCGAGGTCCACCCCCATTGTTCTGAACTCTGTGGCATTGTAAAGTGGCATGAAATTCAAAAAAGAAATACCTGCAGATGCCTGAAATCTGAAACATAAACCAAAAATCCTGGAAACACTCAGCAGATCAGGGTGCATTTGTGGAAAGAGAAACAGGGTTTCATAAGATGTGCTTGCACACACAGGCATGCATGAGCATGGTCCAGGAGCAGGTGAAACATGCTAGTTGAAGAGTGATGCCCACCTTAACAACATGAGCCTATATATAATTCAGAAAGATTAAACATGGTAATTGTCTATCTATTGTCTATTGTAATGGTTTGAGAATGTTTCCTTACTGGGAAAGTCCAGAGCTGTGCTCAGGATCAAGGGAAGGATTGAGATGAAGAATTTTATTTTCTCAGATGGTTACCAAGTTTTGGAATTCTCTACCCTCGAGAGCCATGCATGCTGACTCACGGAGCATGGTCAAGGATGAAAGGGATAAAATGTGAGATGAAAGATGAAACCAAGAGCAATGAGATACAGGCAGGAAAAATACTGTCAAGCAGATGGTCATATCAGCCAGGGTTTTATTGAATGGTAGAGCAGGCTTGAGGGGCCAAATGATCCTGACACTCTTTACGTTTTATTACTCTAATGTTTAAAAGGGTGCTTTACCATATGTGCTTTTAGGTAGTTTGAGCATACATTTTCCTCCATGTAGATTCTTCTACAAATAGTTTTCATAGTGATCACTTTCAATTGCGCCCCTGAACCACATTCCAACCATAACTGTTCCTCACTCCACTGAATCCTTGCCTCTAACCCTGACGACATACCTACTTGGCTTATAGCCTCTTGCCTTACCCACGTCCTCTTTGAAAGGCAACCAACAACTCGTATGATCCTCTCCACCACTAATTCCAGACCAGAGTTTCCGGCCAAATCTGCAGCCCCTCCCACACAAAATAAATTGTCATCCTCCCTGATGCTCTCCATCTTGCATACCCTCTTTACTTACCTCGCCAATCCTCTCTGTGTCCCAATTGCTCTAAAACCAGATCCTCCTTTCACGCACATGCGCCCACACCTCCCCACATTCCCAATGCACTTTCTACTCCCAATGCACTTCCTACTCACAATCCTCTCCATGCCATTCCTCCTTATCCACTGATCCTCTCTGCACATTCTGCACGCACAATCCTCTTAACTCAAATAATCCTTTCTCCCAATCATGCCTACCCACTGATCTTGTCTGTATCCTCAATCATCTTTATCCATCATATGCAAATATCTCCATCCCTAGGTTAGTTGTCCCTTGAGAACTGGAGAATGGGGCTAGCAGGGAGAGATAGATCAGCCATGATTGAATGACGGAGCAGATGATGGGCTGAATGGCCTAATTCTACTCCTCTCACTTATAACCTTATGACTTATGACATGACCTTATCCTTTCTTCATAGCCTCAATCTTATCTATCACCTTTCCTCAGATCCTTACCACACCCCCAATTCTCTCAGCCCTTGGTTGCTATCCTCATACATCCTTTCTCTACCACCAATCCTCTACTTAACCCTAATCTTCTCTGGTGTTGAATTCACTCCATCCATCAACCTCTCTCCACAATCCATTGTCTAGCAGATTCCCTACGCAGGGGACTGCTTCAGACTGAAGGACCTTTGTATGAGTTCACAAAGCCTGTTTTATTTGCATGGTAACATAAACTGGCTAAGAATGGGCAGTACACCTTTTAGCCCATTCTCTCTTTGTTATAAGTTGGAGTCTCCAGTCATAACCAAGCAAAAGAACAAAATAATTAAACCCAGTGAAACATGCAGTGGAATTTTGTTATTTCTGTCTTGGGGGAAAGTGACAAAACTGATTTTAGCTCAGGCGGCAAGCTACAAATCCATACAAATTCTACAATGGCTTGTGTTCATCTTTTGCGATTATAATCAAAAAGCCCATGGAATATTTTTTTAGCAAATGGATCAATGTTGATCTTCAAATGAAAATTTCTGGAAGGAGGAGTTTAGGTAACATCTGATTTCTTTCAAAAAAATCAATAAATGTGCAGAAACAAATCAGATGAGAATCTGTCTCTCCCTTCCTTATCCCTGTCACTTCTGTCACACTATATTGATCTCCTCTAATCACTGAGACAAAGTTATTTCTTTCCTTTGTAGTTTTTCCATTTATATTTCACCAGGACCACCAATGCAGGTCGATAAATTCAATCATTCTAACTGATTTTGATAACATGCCCTCTATATTTTGCACCTCCAGTTTTTTTGATAAATGCTGATGATTGGCTTTTATCACATATTCCTCATTACAGCCCATGCAAAAGATCCAGGGAGCTCAAATGGATGCAGCTGGAAAAAAAACCATATATGGCCTTCCACAATCAACCTGATTCATTCCAGAAACTGGACACACAGCAACTTTGAGCTGCCTGATCAATCTCCTGAATACACAAAGTTGTTAGCACCAAGCATGCTGCAGAGTGCCTTTGCACATCATCATAAGCCCAATTTTGAGAGGATCCAAAGGCTCTAGATGTCCCTGCCTATTTCTGTAGCTGATCGATATCCCGCTCTATACTTTGACAGTCTTTCTCACAGTCTTCAAACCTAGCAATCTTGGTGTCATCTGAAAACTTACTAACCAACCTGTCTACATTTACGTACATGTTATTTATATCTATCTATATATTAAAACTCTTGTTTGTTTGTTTGTTTGTTCCTGAACTACAGCCAAAACTACAGCCAGGGGGAGGAGGAGGGAGGGGGAGGGGAGGTGGGGAGGGGGAGGGAGGAGGAGGGGGGAGGGAGGGGGAGGGAGGGGGAGGGGAGGGGGAGGGGAGGGGAGGTGGGGAGGGGGAGGGGAGGGGAGGGGGAGGAGGGAGGATAAGGGGATTTGAGGGGGAGGGGAGAGGGGGAGGGGGAGGGGAGGGGGAGGGGGAGGGGGAGGGGGGAAGGGGAGGGGGGAAGGGGAGGGGGAGGGGGCAGGGGGGAGGGGGGAAGGGGGGAGGAGAGGGTACTGCACCAATGCAGGAGAGGTTTGGGCCCAACGGGTCCACTTGATCCAATATATGATAAACAGCAGAGGTCCCAAAACAGATGCCTATGGAATTCCACTGGTCACAGACGTACAGCCTGAATATTGTTCTTCCACCACAACCCACTGTCTTCTATCAGTAAACCAGTTCTGAATCCAGACGGCCAATTCCGTGCATTTTAATATTCCAGATCAGCCTACCATGGGGGACTTTATCAAATGCCTTCCTAAGATCCATGTAGACACCACTACCTGAATGAATCACCTTAGTTACCTCCTCAAAAAAACTTGATCAAGTTAATGACACGACCTGCCATGTTCAAAGCCATGCTGCCTGTCCCTAATTAACCCATTCTCTTTCAAATGGGAATAAATCCTCTTGCAAATAGAGTTACATCCTATCCCCAAAATTCTCTTCAATACTTCCCTTCCACTGAAGTAAGGCTCATCGGCCTATAAGTCCCTGGATTCTCTCTACTTCCCTTCTTAAATAGAGGAACAACATCAGCTATTCTCCAGTTCACTGGGACCTCCTTTGTGGCTAGAGAAGATGCAAAGATCTTTATTAAGGCACCCCCAATCTCCTCTCTTGCTTCTCTCTATAAGCTGGTATAAATCCCATCAGGTGCTGGCGATTTTTCTACCTTAATGCTCTTCAAGAGCATGAAGGTGGATAAATTAAGGAGCATTGAGATGGGAGCCGATTGCAAACGGTCGGGAGGTGGGATCCATACATGTTGCACCATCAGGCAAACAGCCATCACAAGGTAACCCAGCGCACAAAGTCTCATGCCGAGGACACGGTGGAGGAGTTGAGTGGAGCAGTCTAAGGCCAATGGGTGATGACTATTGAGAATTAGCAGGCAAGATGGAGTGTATGTGAGCAATATCAAACAGCTCTGTTCCAACCTTAAACAGGATTTTGTTCAGAGATTAACGTATCAGTGGGCACAAAATTCATTGGCATTCTTACAAATTCAATCGTCATGCAATTTCTGATTGCCACTGCAACACAAGCAACAACCATAGTTTGTCAAGTGCTACGGTGGAAGCTGAGTATTCTGCCACACAAGCCCAGACCGCTGTTTTCAGACTCTGAGTATCAGGATGTAAATAAGGCACACACTCGAACAATCTGTTCCGCAACTGCAAAGATTGCTGAGCTAATGCCCTTATTTGGAGGGGGCTGTGGAAGTGATTGGCAATGGTTCTGTGGAGCACTTAGATGCTGTCCTCTCTGGAAACTCGACATTGCCTGCCACTGGTGCCCTTGCTGTTGTGCACCAGTCATTTATTCCAGACTAATGCAATTCATCAGGAGCAAGTTCAACTGTAAATGCTGCCTTCCATCCCAGGAGAGCTTGAAGTCAGATTCAAGGATGATCCTGCACCTGTGCTTCATCCACTGGAATAGAAATACATGGAATCAGCTCGTAACATTTAAAAAAAAAAAAGTGGATGATAAGCACTAAGGGGTGCACAGTGTGATTCATTGAAAGAATGGGTGACGTTTCGTGTCGAGACTCTTAACGTCACCCATTCCTTCTCTCCAGAGATGCTGTCTGTCCCGCTGAGTTACTCTAGCATTTTGTGCCTGCCTATCTTCGGTTTAAACCAGCATCTGCAGTTCCTTCTTGCACATGTGATTCATTAAAATCTGTTTCCCTTACGAGAAAGAAATGTAAATCTGGCTTGGCATGTTGTTGTTAATTTCGACGCTGATTTTGCACTTTAGGGATATTCCAATGGCTAGCATCTGAGTAAAACTAAAATGAAAATTATTGACAAATGGAGAATTGGGATAATTGGGATAGTTCTGTACCCGGAGGTATAGAATGTTGTTCCATGACTGTGTCACCATCAGGCAGATTTCCTTCTCAGAAGAACATGGGTAAATGAGATGGAGCTTTATGACAATCTTTATCAAGGTTATCAAGTTTTGCGTTTTCATTCAAAATCTATGCAGTGACTTGAATTTAAATTCTTCAGTTGTCATGGTAGATTTTGTCCCAAAGTTGAAGTCCAAAATTATTCTCTATGTTGCTAAGCTCCAATGAATTCTGCTTTGTTGTAGTGTAGACAAAGCGTGAACTCTCTAATATAGTGGTTTTCAGAAATCTTTAACATATTGGTTCAGATATCTCCAACTTAAAGCGGAAACCATTAGATTGGATGGCCACCATGACCTGGGCAGCAACATTGACACTCTACAACTTGAACCGTGATGGTAGCACAGCATGTCACAGATTTCTGGCATCACCTGCCTGAAGGAGAGTTATGTCACGCATTGCTCCATGCTAAATTGCATAAATGGTTATTACTTGCTGCTCACTCTTGCTGGATAAGGCCTCCTGCTGATAGGTAGAGTAACTCAATGGGTCAGGCAGTATCTCTCTCGAGAAAAAGGATGAGTGACGTTTGGGGTTGGCACCCTTCTCGAGTCTGCAGAAGGGTCCCAACCCAAAACATTACCCATCCTTTTTCTCCAGAGATGCTCCTTGACCCACTGAGTTACTCCAGCATGTTGTGTCTATCTTTGGTAAAAGCCAGCATTTGCAGTTCTTTGCTTCTATCTCTTGCTGATAGCCTTTCACCTTACTCCTCCATCTCCCTCTTCTATCAGATTGCCCTACTTGGTGTGTCTTCTCCACATTATTAGACACGATTTCTAAAAAACCCATCAGCGCAAGCATGACTGAGGCTTTTCACGTGGCAATAAAGCTCAAACTAAAGACATACTTGGTTCTGAAAATAATATTCCTTAGATAAGAACTACAGTAAGCTCTGAAAAAAAACTAACTGGAAACTTTCTCCTCCTACCATTAAGAATGAACTTACAAATCATTGAGAGACCCCTTGGCTGGCCAACATGTTGGCTTTCTCTGCTACTCAAAACTTAATGCCCATAAAGTGCTTAACGCTCTGCATCAGCTCAACCATGGGGGCCAATTCAGGAGACTTGATATGCAATTAGCATTGACTGAAGACTGACAACGTAATCTAGCCACCCTTCAAACGTACGGCATGCACAGGCATTGCGTGCATTAAGTGGACACAAACTGCCAGTTTTGATCCCTTATGTTGTCTTTAACACCCTAACAATAAGTACTGCAAAGCCAACTTTTGCGGATTAAAGATTTCTGTGGAGGAATTTCTGGAAGGGCATAATGCACACACAAAAAAAACCACTCCTTTTGAAAACTTCGCTCTTTTTTATCATACTTTTTAATTTCCAGGAAGTTGGTAACCCAGATCAACTTGCTGGCCTGTGGTGCAGACACCAAGGTTGAAACAACATAAGATAAATAAGAGGCTGATGATTAGGTGATTCAAGCTGTTCTTCCGATAGTGGGATCATTAGTCTCTCTGACTTTATCTATCTGTTTCACTTGCTACAGTCACACAAAGTAGCCCAGAGAACGTAACTCAACTTGTCTTAATAACCCAGGCGTATAAGAAAGCATTTTGTTCATCCAAATATAGGTTTGTATCCATCAAGGCAGTAAAAGCAAATTACTTTTTTTTCAGACTGTCAAATCCTGCGGGATTCTGCGGCACACAGTATTAAAATATCAAGATCATTAACAACGCTGTCCCTTCTGTCCCAAAGAGCTTGGCTTCAATCTAAGCAGAACAGATGGGAAAGATTCTCTCTCTGTCAGCGATGATCTCAAGAGAATTCTGTCAGTTTCAATCAAATCTCTAACAAGTCAGCACATACAAAACTGCCCAGACTACAACCATAATTGGCAACATTGCAGCAATCTAATTTTAAAAGCTAGGAGGGGAGCAAGCTGATCACGTAGCAGAAAACAGAAGCGTGTACGTAAAGGTAATTACTCAAAATGTCAAAAGGTGGGAAATGACCTGTGCTGCCACTGTTCACCATTTACATGAATGGTTTGGACTTGCATTTTTCAAAGTTTATGAATGGCAGCAAATTATGGGGAACAGTTAGTACGGAGCAGGACCGTGGCTAATGAGTGGCTACAATCATTATTGATGGATAAATTAATTTTTTAAATGTGCGAGTGGTACATTTAAGTCGGAAGAGCAAGACCACTCAATATACTGTATGGTACAGGTTGTGAAATGTGATCATGAAGGATTAGATGCCGCATTTGGACATGTGTCCAATTCATTGCCCCCAATGCACTCGCACGCATTGATAGTACAAGCGTATTTGTTTCCATTCTGGAATGAGCGCAGAAACTTGAAAGGTTCTCACCTGTGGAATTATGCTGAGTGGGCAGATGTGTGCAAAGCTGATTTAACACCAGTGCCGGCAAATTGAGCTTCAACAATAAATACCATATGTTCACCATGAAAGAGCATGGATTTAGCGCTCGGAAGGAACCCTGACTGTGCTGTTTAATCAGATCATCAATTACTTGCAGCTTAGTTGCTAATTGATTTCTAAGGAATACTGGTTTGAGGATGATTGGTGCTTTTAGCTTTCTTTTGAGTATATAAATTATACAGGGAGAGGTGTATCAAGAACTCAATAATTTTGTACTGACTTTGAGCATTCTGCAATGTCTAGTGTCTGCCCCTGCTATTTTTATTCAAGGGCCCTCAAGACAACGATAATGAGCATGGTCCAGTTGTACTTTGAGAAGGAGGAGACAAAAGAGGAGCCAAAAGAGCCTTCAGAAAGACCAAAGATTTTGTAAAAAAATTTCCAAGATTCTCTCAACAAGGAACAATTAGTGAATTCGTTACAATTCAATCAAGAGATCCTCAATGAATTCTACTGCATGTTTCTAAGGCAAGGCCATCTGAGGACTGCACTTACAAAGTTCTTAAGTTACTGGTGCTTATATACATAAAAATTTTGGCAGCATACCCCAGTTTGCCTAAAGCTTGTGCATAATAGAGGCAGTGCGTTCCCTTGCAAGAGTAGAAACAGAAAGATCAAAGAAAGTGGTGGCTGCTAATGGTGAAAACATTCATAATTACAACATTGCCATCTACTCCTGCTTCTATTTCTTACATTTCAAAATTCTTCCTGTTCCCTGCACTGTTCTGGAAGCACACATCAGTACTTTGGGGCACATGTATTGCAGGTACCCATCCTTGCTATTTTGAGGGCTCACCCTTAACCATCGTCTGAATGGACAGTAATGAAGTGGGAGGGGGGATTAGAGAGGCAAAGCAAATGCTTCTGGACAGCCTCAGTGAGTGTATAACTGAATGTATGGCTAATAAACTCCATCTCATTTCCTGTTCATAAAAGTACGATGTTCCCTTTTGATGCTGACGATAACAGTGAGAGGCTCTAGCACAAAGTAAGTCAGAGTGAAGAAAATATTACAAATCAAAATACCTTATATTTCAGAGCATCCCAATGATCGCCAAACAAATCACTAAATATTCGCCCCTGGGCATTCTCTGAGCGACTGCCTGATGCATATTGTGTAAGAAAATAACTGCAGATGCTGGTACAAATCGAAGTTATTTATTTCACAAAATGCTGGAGTAACTCAGCAGGTCAGGCAGCATCTCAGGAGAGAAGAGAAGGAATGGGTGACATTTCGGGTCAAGACCCTTCTTCAGACCTGTTGCATGTTTGTGCCTATCCGAGTGATCTGAGGAATACGTCATCAGGAATACGCAGGTAGAAAGCTATCAGAATCCCCTCCTAAAACAATAAATAACTCTAGCACTATGCCACTGGTTAATTGGTTTCTGTAACAAAAATGCCCCTCGTGTGCAAGGAGTGGAAGAAAAAGTGGGATAAGATAGAAATGGGATAACATAGAATGGGTGGCACGATGGTGCAGTGGTATTGTTGCCTTCAGCGCTTGCAGCGCCAGAGACCCGGGTTCAATCCCGACTATGGGTGCTGTCTATATGCAATTTGTACGTTTTCCCCGTGACTGCAGGGGTTTTCTCCAACACTCCAAAGGCGTACAGGTTTGTATAATTTGGGTTTTCAAATGAAACTTGGGGTTAATTTGTAAATAGATGGGATTGAAATTGAAATTAATATTGAACATTAACAGGATTACTATTTGCAGCATATGCAAGTACTTGTGAACAGTCTTAATTGCCATATACAGAGATAAAATAAAAGATATCAGAATAGACATTATAACTTTTGAGAAAGATTTAACGGACTAGGGATCTTTTCATCAGAAATGGGGGATGATCAAGGACTAAGATTTTGAGAGATGTAAATGTTGAAAGATGTTTCTAATTGATCAAGAGATGGCCATCATTGCTGAAAAAAATCGATTTGACTCTCCTTATTGTGCCAATGAAGTGCTACATCAGTTGCCAGCATACTGTTCAAAAAACCTTTAAAATATAGTAATATGTGTGGCACTATGATTGTTTAATGATGGGTTAGGATAAGTGTAAGACAGGATGTACGTGTTAAGCATTTGAGTGAATTGATAATATGTAGTTTCCTTTATTTAGTAGATACTTGTAGCATAGTATTGAGGGGGATAGTTCTGGGATACCAGAACCTAACTGTTGAGCCCTCCCAAGGTGTCGTGGGCTTAACTCAATGAAACACCAGTGAAGGGAGGTGCCCACCTGATAACCCCAGCATCTACACAATTAGTTTTAATGTACTTGTTAACATGTTGATAGCTTATTATTATAGATGGAGTTAGTTATTGTCATACAGCACATGTGTATATAAGCAGTTTAGCTGCTATTTTGACTTTGGGCTTGGTTTTCTTGGTGGAGCGCTTGTACTGGTGTTATAGCACAATACTTTGTGTTTTTAATAGTAATTCAGAAAACCTTTTTCAAAATAGGGCAAAAATAAATTAAAAGCAATGCACTGGAATATTGGACATTGACTGATGTTCTGATATAGAACTTGTGTGGTTCCCATCAGGAGCCACAAGCAGAGTGAACAGTTTGCATTGTCAACTCCTCACTGGGGAGTCAGTGCGTAAAGACCTCTTGCCGTGGCAGCAACAGGATTTTGGCAGTATAGGAGAAGGAAAAGGCTATGGAACAGGAACTATACTTTCTGGTCTGTTATAAAGTCATGTGATAGGAGTAGAATTAGGTCATTCGGCCCATCAAGTCTATGCCGTTATTCAATCATGGCTGATCTATTTCTCCCTCAAACCAATTCTCCCCATAACTTCTAACACCTGTACTAATCAATAATCTATCTCTGCCTTGAAAATATCCACTGACAGCCTCCGCAGCCTTCTGTGGCAAAGAATTCCATAGATTCACCAACCTCTGACTAAAGAAATGTCTCCTCATCTCCTTCCGAAAAGAACGTCCTTTAATTCTGAGGCTGTGACCTCTAGGCCTAGACTTTCCCACTAATGGAAACATCCTCTCCGCATCCACTACATCCAAGCCTTTCACTATTCTGTATGTTTCAATGAAGTCACCCCTCATTCTTCTAAACCCCAGCGTTCACAGACGAAGGATTGACTCTGTGTCAAAATTGGTCCCAAGTCATTGCAAGGTTCAGGCTGACAATTGCTCTGTAAATATAAACACATTGATCAACTAAGGGATCTCCGCTGATTAATCCTTCATAAAGCAGACCATTGAACATGGAGGCTGCCATGTGCAAGAAACCAATGTGAGGATCTAGGTTGTTTAATTCCATCTCATTTCTGAACCTTGCATGCTCTGTTTTTCCTGTGAGTGAACACCAAAGCTCTTACGTTGCTCCCAATAGCCTTGGTTTCAAATGGGAGTTGAGGAAATGCTTGTTATATGACCTGTGACCATTTTAGGTGCATGACTGTGGGCGGATTCGTGAAATCAGCCATGCTAAAGTGGATCATGTACAAACAGGGAGAAGGGAAATTATTTGAACGTGCAATATGTGAATAAACAAGAAGTGTGGAATAGGTCAACTGGTCGAGGGCAGCACAGTGACGCAGCAGTAGTGTTGCTGCCGTACAGCGCCAGACACTCGAGTTCGATCCTGACTATGGGTGCTGTCTGTATTGAGTTTGTACATTCTCCCTGTGGGTTTTCTCCAGGTGCTCCGGTTTTGTTGCACACTCCAAAGAAGTACAGGGTTGTAGGTTAATTGGCTTCAGTAAGCTGTAAACAATGGTCCCTAGTGTGAAGGATAGTGCTTGTGTATGGGGTGATCGCTGGTCGGTGCGGACTTGGTGGGCTGAAAGGCCTGTGTATCTTTAAACTAATGCAAAGTTCTTGGCATAGATATGTAAAATAGTTAGTAATTAATCTGACAGGGCATTCAGAAGTGACATTTGTTCGGACGTGAAATGCTTGAGAGAGAAATGAGTATGTTGATGTGATTTTAGATAGTAGTTGACAGACAAGACTGGATTGGAGCATAAACACTGGCTGGGATCAGTTTGAGTTCTGCAAAGACCTGGTTGCAAGCCTATTCTGTGCAAAGTTGCTGAAAATTTATCATATAAGTACATTTATCATATAAGTAAATAAAATCATATAAGTACATAAAGCAAAGGGTGACACGGTGGTGCAGCGGTAGAGTTGCTGCCTTACAGTGCTTGCAGTGCTGGACACCCAGGTTCGATTTCGACTAGGGGTGCTGTCTGTAGGGAGTACATACGTTCTCCCCGTGACCGCCTGGGTTTTCTCCAATATCTTTGGTTTCTTCCCACACTCCAAATACGTACAGATTTGTAGGTTAATTGGCTTGATATAAGTGTAAAATGTCACGTGTGTGTGTGTAGGATAGTGTTAATGTGCGGGGATCGCTGGTCAGTGCGGACTCGGTGGGCTGAAGGGCCTGTTTTCGCGCTGTATCTCTAAACTAAACTAAACAAAGAAACAGGCCTTTTGTCCCTCTTTGTCCTTTTCTGTCCATTTATCCCTAACCATGACCTCCACATCCTATCCTTTGCCAGTAGTAAAGTACCACCTCATTGCTCACTGTTGCACCCTCTCTGGGGCATTCATTAGGCTCTCTGTACATTAAGGACATATTTAACACATTCCATACCATCTACGGCCTTTACACTATGGAAGACCCTGTAAATATTAGGGAAGTTAAATCCCACTTATACCACCCTAGTATTTGTTACCATTATCTACAATCTCCCTGCACATCTGCTTCTCATTCCCACTGACTATTGGGGTGCCTACAATAAACGGCCATCAAAGTGAACATTCACTTCATGTTTCTATGTTCTACCAATATAGCCTCACTGAATAATCCCCCCTCCCCCACCCCCCCTTCCCCAGGTATATCTTCTCTAGGCTCTGTGGTTAAGTCCTCCCTGATCAAAAAGACAAAGGCCTCCTCTTTTACCTGTACCTCTGCACACATGTACCATCTATACACTGGAACATTGAGCTGCCAGTCCTGCTTTTTTTCTCAACCGTGTTTCTGCTATGGCTATAATATCCCAGTTCCCTGGGCTAATCCACTGCTCTGAGATTGTCTACCCCACCTGTTAAGCCTCATGTTTAGAAGTAAATGAAGTTTGAACGATTGGTCCTCCCTCTCTTTGCCATGTTCCTGCCCGTCCCGCCTGCTAATCTTGCTCTCTTTGATTACTTAACCCCAATTTCTCATCTGGCTCCTGTCTACTATGGGACCTTCTCCTCTGCCAATCTATTTTAAACCTTCCCAAGAAGCACCAACAAATATCCCCCACCCCCAGGTATTTGTCCCCCTCAAGTGCATCCTGATCTTCTTTTGTATGTCATCTCTGACCTAAAAGAGATGCAAATAATCCAAAAGCCTGAATCCCTGCCCCCTGTGCCGGCAGACACACATTTATCTCGTCCATCCTATTCCTGCCCTCATGAGCAGGTGGCTCTGGGAGTAATCCAGAGATTACAGCCTTGCTCATCCTGCATTTCTTCTTTTGCACACACTTGGAATTTATTGTCTATGGAATTCAGTCAGCAGTTAAACATAAGATGTACTGCCAGCTGTTCTGATTACAGTGTCTTCCACTTTAGCTATTCAGAGAAATATAGAAAGATAGAAAAGAGGAGCAAGAATAGGCCATTTGGCCCTTCGAGCCAGCACCGCCATTCAATATGATCACGGCTGATCATCCAAAATCAGTCCCTGCTTATTCCCCATATCCCGTGATTCCGTTAACCCTGAGAGTTAAATCTAACTCTCTCTTGAAAACCTCCAGTGAATTGGCCTCCACTGTGGCAGCGAATTCCACAGATTCAAGAGAACAAGTAACACCAGTGCAAGACCATGAAGAGGTAAACCACCAAAAAAACTTTCCTTTAGGATCTGAGGGAACAAAATTGAGGCCAACGTTCTTAAACAACTTGATTGCGTTCTCTTTGTTCTTCCATCAGAGCTCCCTTGCTGCTGAATGTTCTTTCAGTGTAGACCCTGCCCTCGTCCACCTCCTTCTGATGGGCAGTTTTGCCAATTACTGCTCATTTTAAAAGGAGCTGAGGCCCAAATGCTAAAGTCTCCCAAGCCTCAATTTGGGCCAGAAAGTTTAGCACTCAACTTTTTTCCACCCATCTAATTCCCCCATCTCAAATTAAAATCAAGATTGTTATCTTGGAAATACCGGGGAATGTTAAATTCTACTTGAGTTTTGTAGCATCTTAATCTATGTTTTTATGTAGAGGTTTGTTCTATTCTCCAGCATTCTTACCAGAAAATACGCTCAACATTTTCACCTCTGAATTTTAACCTTTTACAGTGGCAAGTTCTTTACTCATTTGATTTCCACATTTCAATCATGTTTCATTCATGTCATTAAAAAATTGCATTTTGATGAGTAGGTAAGACTGTCAAAGTAACGAGAGCTGACCTTAAAGCAAAGGGTTGGAATTCAACTAAAGCACCATTTTGAAGAAGGATTGGGTAGAGTAACATTGAAGACAAGTAACAAAGAAAGTGTTACAATTACTGAGAGGTCAACTCAACCATTGATCAAGTCTAGCAATATTACACCCTCGAGACAGTTCTTCTGACCAATTTAATCGATGGACAAAGCTAAAACCTGCAGATTTTGAGGTATGGATTGATGAAGACTCTCTTTTCTAAATCCCAAAGGAGGTGAAAAATGTAATGACGTTTCATCCATCTTCAGCAAAGAATTCAAAACACTGGAAGACATGGTATTTTATCTATGTGTCAAGGAATTGCAGTGCTCACTTCCAAAGCATTAACCACTTTGGCACCAGTGTTAATGCAATGTCCTAGCTCCTGACAGGGACAAAACCAGTTTTATTATTCCGAGAATAGAAAATAGAATAGTTTTATTATTCCGAGCTTCGCCTGCAATTTATTGCACTGTAAATCAACACAGCTGATTGGAAAGTCGTTGTAATGTTAATTGCTGCATTGACATCTTAAAATAATCTAGTTAACCTTTGTCAATAAGTGTAACTTCACGGCTATTGACAGGCAGCAACAATACAAGACAAACAAAATTAACACGCTGGTTGTGTTTCAGAGTGGGAACTTCATTGAGTTTTATTTGAAAGAAAAACTCATTACGCTCATTTTCCAAAGGAGGTAATTATTTCAGAATTATTTCAATAATCTGATATTAACAAGGCACTGGAGGGTGAATTTGATATTGATTCTCAAAAACACTCATTTAAGTTACGCCTTAAAAATACTTCCAGAGGGATCATTCCTGGGTCATATTATTTGCCCAGTTATTGAGGCAGACACTGGTATAAAACTAATGTAAGCAGATGATCTGTCTGGAACCTCCAAACAAGACAAGTTCAGTTTGAAATCTGCAGCAGCAGATTGAGGACTAACAGGCGAAGCAGAAACAATGCACAGTTTTAATTTCTCACTTTAAGAATTCTGTCGATGCATTAACAATATTTTTATTTTACTTGATATGAACTCTGACCATTCTACTACCTGTCAGAGGCTGCAGCAGGAGATAACACCAAGGAAGAGAAAAGAAAAACTGAACACCTCCATTCAGTCCGTCTCAACCAACCTGATCTCCTGGTGGCTCAGCACTTCAACTCCCCCTCCCATTCCCCATCTGATCTTTCTGTCCTGGGCCTCCTCCATTGTCAGAGTGAGGCCCAGCGCAAGTTGGAGGAACAGCACCTTATATTTTGCTTGGGCAGTTTACACTCCAGCGGTATAAACATTGACTGCTTCCACTTCAGGTAATCCCTGCTTCCCCTCTCTATCCCCTCCCCCTTCCCAGTTCTCTCACTAGTCTTCCTGTCTCTGACTACATCCTATCTTTGTCCCGCCCCCTCCCCTGATGATAAGCACTAAGGAGTGCACGGCGTGATTCATTGAAAGAATAATAATAATAATAATAATAATAAGCATTTATTTTATATAGCGCTTTACCAGGTGCTCAAAGCGCTTTACAAAAACAGTCATAACATAAAAACAAACAGACAAACTATCCTGACGGAGAAGTGGCGAACAAACAGCGCCAGCGTCCTCTCACGTCAGGGTCCGGCAGTAGACAACAAAAAGCACAGGACACACAGATACATTTTGAACACAAACAGCCATCACAGTGATTGCTCCAGGCACACCCTCACTGTGATGGAAGGCAAAGAAAAGTCATTATCTCCTCCTCATTCTTCTCCCGTGGCGCCACGAGGCGATCGAGGCTCCCAACTTTTGAAGCCCCCACCGGGCGATAGAAAGTCCCAGGGCCGAGCCGAGTAGGCCGATGAAAGTCCTGAGCCCCCACCGGGCGATGGAAAGTGCCGCGGCCAGGCCACGCAGGGCGATGAGGGGCCTGCGGGCGGGTCGATCGTACCTCGCGCTCCGGGGCGGTCGAAGCTGCTACGGCTGGAGCTCCCGAAAGCCGGTCGCCAGCCAGGGGCCTGCGTGCTCCCGATGTTGCGGTCTGCAGGGCCCACGGCCGAAGCCTCCGAGATGGTAAGTCCAGGCCCTGCGACCGGATTCTTCAAGGTCGATCCCAGCTGGAGGCCGCCGACTCCACGGTGTTAGGCCGTAGCGCGAACGGAGATACGACACGGTAAAGGTCGCATCTCCGTTGAGGAGGAGATTAGAAAAAAGGTTTCCCCCACCCCCGCACCCCCCCACCACCCCCCACATAAACAGAGTTAAAAATAGAACAAAACGTACATTAAACGATGACAATAGACAAAAAAACAAAAAAAAGACAGAGAGACTGCCGGTGAGCCGCAGCTGCAGAACACAGCCACGCCCCCAGAATGGGTGACGTTTCGGGTCGAGACTCTTAACGTCACCCATTCCTTCTCGCCTGAGATGCTGCCTGGCCCACTGAGTTACTCCAGCATTTTGTGTCTATCTTCAATCTAAACCAGCATCTGCAGTTTCTTTTTCTAAAGAGACTTAACGTTTGGATCATCCCAGCCACAAGACCTCACTATATCATCTTCAGGCTGGTGTCCTTGATCCCATTATCTTCAGTTGTTTGGCCTCTTTCTGTTATTTTAACAGTGGTGGATATTTGTTAATGAATACGCAATGTCAATTTTCATTTGAAATGAATGACATAGTCTATCTAGCAAAATGTAGGCATGGGCCAGTAAGTGGCAAGCAAATGTCACACCATGGAGGTGCCAGGCAATGGCCATCTCTCACAAGAGAGTCTAACCACCTGCCCCATATATTTGGTGGAGGGGCAGGTAGTGTTGAGGAATCACAGATGGGGAATTCAGATTCAGAAATTGGAGGTGCAAGGGGACTTGGGAGTGCTGGTGCAGGATTCCCAAAAGGTTAATTTGAAGGTTGAATCAGTAGTAAGGAAGGCAAATGCTATGTTAGCATTCATTTCGAGAGGACCAGAATATAAAAGCAGGGATGTAATGCTGAGGCTTTATAAGGCACTGGTCAGACTGCATTTGGAGTATTGTGAACATTTTGGGTTCCAACTTTGAGGAAGAATGTGCTGGTGTTGGATAGAGTCCTGGTTTTTGAGAATGATTCTGGGATGATTGGGTTAATGTATGAAGAATGTTTGACAACTCTGGGCCTGTACTCGCTGGAGTTTAGATGGATGTGGGGGGGGTCACATTGAAACTTACTGAATAATGAAAGTCCTGGATTGAGTGGATGTGGAGAGGATGCTTCCACTAGTGGGAGAGTCTTGGACCAGAGTGCACAGCCTTAGAATAAAAGGATGTATGTTTAGAGATGAGTTGAGCAGGAATTGCTTTAGCCAGAGGATGGTGAATCTGTGGAATTCATTGCCACAGGCGGCTGTTGAGGACAAGTCATTGGGTATTTGATAGCTGGGAATGATAGGTTCGTGATTAGTAAGGGTGCCAAAGGTTACGGGGAGAAGGGGCAGAGAATGGGGTTAACAGGATTTGACTTGATGGGCCAAATTGCCTAATTCTACTCCTATGACTAAGAACTTATGAAACTCCAGCAGCATTTAAGGAGCTTGACACCATCCAAAAAAAACGGACCAATTCTCAGCCATCCATGCCTAATTAAATACCATCATGCATAGTAGTTGCACTGTGTGCCATTTACAAAATTCACTCCTCCTAAGATATTCTGACTGCACCTCCCCAATACGTAATATCTCCCACCAAATAGGACACCGACAGCTGTCTAGGAATAACATCACCTGCAATTTCCTTCCAAGTCACAGACCATTTTGCCTTTGAAATCCATCATCATTCCTTCATGATCACTGGGTTTAAATCACGATGGATCACAATGGTTGAAGAAGGCAGCACATCACCACCTTGTCAAGGAGAAAAAGGGATGGGCCATAAATGCTGTCCTTATCAACAACATGGAGATCACAACAAATGAATGGAGAAAATGGTTCCACCATGCCATTATGCAATAGGGCTGATAATGGTGGCGAAGAGAATGATAAGGATTCAATTCAATGGTTTGACCAATACTGAATCTATATTGGTGACTGTTACTGAACTGAATCAGTTCAATTGCCTGGATAGCTGGCATATTTTAAAAGGAAAAACAGCCCGACTGGATAATAGTTCCTTAGTGTTGCAGCCTGAGACATGTTTCACCTATTTCAGTTAGGATTTTCAGATTTATCCACTGCAGGTGGAGCATTTGAAAGGGTGTGACAGTTTTCTGCTCAAACACTACCTGGCACAAATCAACCAATGCCAGTCTAATAAGTAATTTTGAGCAAGTGACTGAATTCAACTGGTACGTTAATGATTTTTTGAAGACCAGGGGAAGATTGAAACTTGATTCATGTCCAACAATTGAAACTGTCCAATACAAATGGAAGGGTATCAGTCCAGGATTGAGGGGACATCTGAGAGAAGTAGATCTAGTCATGTGCAGCATCGATAGAGTATCTGTATCTGTATCTTGACGTATAATCACCATCACTGGTTGTCGCATATGTTAGGAGAGTCATGTGCCAGGTCGCAATTAAATATTAGTGGGCCTTAAAGGTCAAGGTCTTAATATCGATTGTTTCCAACTTGGCCTTGAAGGTCATAACGTCAGGTGCAGTGCGAATGTCATGGTGGAGATGATTCCATTCGCGAATTGTCTTTGGATACAGTGAATACCTATAACAGTCTTTACTTGTTGGGATGATGTTGTATTTGAAAACCCCCGATTGCCTGGTCTTTGGTTGTCTGGATGAATTTGCAGAATGAAGATGACTCTTGATGTTGCTTGGAATAAACCCGTGCTTTCCTTTATAGGTGGTCATCAGGCGTAATTTGGTCCAAGGGTCTTGAAGAGTTTCCCACTCTAGATGGAGTAGACAGCCAGAACCTTGATCCCCAGGGTGGAAATTCAAAGGCTAGAGGGTGTTGCTTTAATGTGAGTGGGACAATGTTTAAAGGAGATGTTTATGGCAAGCTTTTTATACAGATGGTGGTGAGTGCCTAGAACGCATTGCCAGAGGGTGGTGGTGGAGGCAGATACGATAGTGGCAGTTAATAGGCTCTTAGATAGGTACCTGATATACAGGGAATGGAGGGATATTGTTCACTGGCAGGCAGAGGAGATTAGATTAACTTGGAAACTGTTCAGCATGGAAAATGGGGGCCGAGCTGTACTGCTCAATGTGTTTGTGGATCTGTCCTTTGCTGCAGCAATATCAACGAAGACAACCAGAATGGTAGTTTTCACATTCATGCTGTTTGTGCGTGTATGAGAGTCATGGCTGTAAAAATGAAGGAAGTTGTGGCATACACTCCAACCCAGAAAATGGCCAAACTGACCAAGAGCGCAGACAAAAAGACCTGACAGCACTTCACTCGATCGATGATGACTCGTGAACATTACTGATCTCAGACCCCATGAGCATTGAATAAATGGTTGTGCAGGGTCTGGAAAGTGATGCATCAGGAATGATCGGCATTCACAAGCTTGTGTTGGAGAAAAGTAAATAAACATTTACTGTTTGAAGACAAGGAAAAAATATAAATGTATTGGACAGGGCAGATGTGAAGAAAATGTTTTCTACTGGGAAAATCCAAAACCGCAGGCCATAAATATAAAATAGCAACTAATAAATCCATTGGGGAAATAAGAAGAAATGTCTTTATTCAGAGAGTGGTTAGAATAAATAACTCATTATCAAAGGAACTGTTTGATTCACTACTTGCATGGAAACCTGGCATGCAAGAGGCAAGGATGTAGACTGAAGGACTGAGATGAGTTTGAAGGAATGGGAAGAGGCTCTTTTAGAAAATAAACTCCAGGCCAAACCAGTTGCCTGGAATGTCCTCTTCCTCTGCAACATATCCAGTATAATTTTACCAGTTGATTGTGTATTTCTACAGAGACTAGCATCTCCTGAAAAATTATAACATTTTCCATTAACAATTATGCATCCAAATTAATGTTGACCTCTGTTAAACTTCATAGTTTTCCTCTTATTTCATGATATTTTAAATTTTGATTGTCCATCACATCCTCCAAAGTCACTTGATCTCATATCTATTGCAAATCCTATTCATTTTGGATCATAAAGTTGGTCCAACCACTTCAAGTGGCTCGGGACTAGAAATTTCTGAAGATGTACAAAAATGGAGCAGAACATCCACATCAGTCTTATACAGGAGCATCCCAGGTTATTGCCTGTATGGTGTACACCTTGTATACAAATACTGTGAATCCAGAGATTTCAACCCAGTAATTTCACTTTATTTAGAAAACCACATGAGAGCCATGATTTTTAAAGATCAATCTCTTGCCTTTGGGGAGCTTTTGCTTTCAAGCAGCAGGGGAATGGACGCAATCATCTCTGGTGGGCCAAAGGTCATGATTTTGAGAGTGTGCACCTGACAGGTTAGGTCACACCCAACAGCCAACTGCAACGCCGGACCCACGTTCCACCCCTACCCTCCCCCCTCCTCCCTCCCCCCCCTCCCCTCCCCCCCTCCCCACTCAGGAGTAGAAATATAGGAAGATTTAGGAGCAATATTAGGCCACATTGCACAGAGCCTGCTCCACCGTTCAAACAGATCATAGCTGATCTCTTCCTCCATTCCTGTTATCCCTCTTCACCTAACATTCCTCAATGGCCTTACAAACATTTACCGCCGCTTTGAAAGGTGTGAGCTCTAATAAAGCAGCCGCTGACTCTGCTGATGTTTTTCTTCATGGCTTTCTATTCCTTTTATATCCAATCTCCAGGCATGCAAGCACAAGAAATACAGAATTTACACTTACATTTATTTGAACTACACACCAGCTTTAAAAAAAAAATCCTAGCATAAAGGACAAGTTGTGACCATATTCCAAAAAATGCACCAAAATAAATATTTCTGCTTTACTTAACATGCCAACATCTTTTATGTGATAAATGGGAAATATATCCTCTTTATGTCGGGGTAATCTTTAGTGTGTCTATTTGCACCACTGACCTATATCGTTCTTCATTCTAACAAACTAATTACAGTGTCATTTTATGTGAAGAGTGTGACTATCATTCAAATATAATCAGTAGATTTCATGAGGTGACACAGTGGAGTATTACATTAAACTGAAAGATTATTGTGTAGTACAAGATGTTTTCTCTTCTTGATTCAAATAACATCTGATAATAGAACAAGGTTATTATTGTCTTTGGGAGATAAATTCAATAGTTCGGGCAAATAACAAACTCGGAGAATCAGGCAGCATCTGTGAAGGGAAAAAGACTAACAATGAATGTACTCTTTAGGATTGGAGTAAAGGGGACAAAGCTGGTTGAAAGAGGTGAGGGGAAGATCTGGCAAACTGACAGATGGCCCCAGGTAAGGAACAGTTGTCAGATGAATCAGGCAGCTGGGGAAGGAAGGGCGGGTGGATAAGGATTGAGATAGTCACAAAGATTGGAGGTGATAAGTGGAGAAAACAAAGGTTTCAAAGGTTTCAAAGGTCTTTTATTGTCACTTGTACAAATTATGGTACAGTGATATGTGAATTCCGTCTTCTTCTGATCTACCCAGATATTTTCACACACAGTAGCTGCCTGACGTTCTGTGTATGTCTAACATGTTCTGCTTTCACTTCCAGTATTTGAAGTGCTTTGCTCTGGGGGAAATACTTAAATAGAATATTCCCATTTTCTTTTCCATTTTTTAAATTAAGTGGTTGCATCACATTTTGAGCCTTCTCTCCATCTTCTTTCGGGCATTGGATTGGTGATGCCCCTGTTGCAACCTCCCAATTCTAGGTTAAATATATATCAGAAGTTTGATTGCGTAATGAGAGTTATAGTGTCATGGAGTCGTAGAGAGATACAGCTCGGAAACAGAACCTATGGCCATCAAGTCTCAATGACCATCAACTACCAATTTACACCAATCTACATTAATTCCACATTCTTCTCAACTCCCCCTTCTACCACACACTGACACGCTGGGCCAATGTACACTGGTCATTTTTTGGGGATGTGAGAGGAAACTGGAGAACCTGAAGATAATCAATGTGTTCACAGAGTGAACATGCAAACTCCACACAAACTGAAGCTGGGAGGTAGCAGCTGTACTTGCTACATTTGTGTTGGCCGTAATGACGAAAGAACAGATTGAAAATCAGAAAAAGCAGGTAATAGTCAGGTAGGCAGCATTTGTGGAGAGAGAAACAGTGTATGCCAAAGGTCTGTGAACCTTCATCGGAACTGGGAAAGGGAAAACAAATTAGTTTTCACTTTCATCTATGATTCCCTGCATCTGCAGTTTTTTGTTTAGTTTCAAAGAACTGATTGGAGATGCATACATCTTTTTAGACTTCAAGGTACTGTAAATACTAACAAATTACTGACCCAAAAACTACAGATATTGTTGCGTAGTCTCATACAACAAGCAATTTGCAGAGCTAGATTGTCATGTCAACAGTTCTGGAAGTGCTGATCTGCAAAATATCTCATAAATAGGGAAGGAAAATTGGGGGCCTGTCTGTTCATTTGGAATATAACAGAGGAGATAATGGAGAAATAGGTGAACAAATTGGCTAACTAAGGACTGCAATATTTGATGAGGAAGGGAAAGGTTGTGGATGTGGATTGAGGGAAAACCACATTAGGATGAAATCTGAACAGTGAACCAGAAGAAGTGAGAGAACCTTTACTTAAAAATGGTTCCACAGTAGCCTGCTTATAGTGAAAGACTGGAAGCAAGGTGAATGGCGCTATAAATATGCTCAGGAGCAATTGGAGAAGAAATATGCTGATCTCCATACGGTAGGCAAAGTGAATATGTTCATGCATTAATTTTTAATAATATCACCCGCGACGTTTGATGAACTGTGTTGCAAGTTCAGTGCAATAGGATCACACATAGTTTTCTGACAACCGTTTCAGTTTATTCATATTCACGGATATGCTCACTTGTTTCACAAGAATATTTCTTCCACTTGATGTGTTTTTATTGTCGCCCATTTAACCTTGTCAGTTATGTACATCTCACAAGCTGCCATGTCAAGCTTTCTGCAAGTGAGTTCAAAGATTCACAAATTCACCAAGGGTCTTTGTTTGGCTGGTTATATGGGCAATGCACTTCTTATTTTAGTTTAGTTTAGTTTAGAGATACATATATAACCATATAACCATATAACAACTACAGCACGGAAACAGGCCCGTTCGGCCCTACCAGTCCACGCCGACCACTCTCTCTGACCTAGTCTCATCTACCTGCTCTCAGACCATAACCCTCTAATCCCCTCTTATCCATATACCTATCCAATTTACTCTTAAATAATAAAATCGAGCCTGCCTCCACCACTTCCACCGGAAGCCCATTCCATACAGCCACGACCCTCTGAGTAAAGAAGTTACCCCTCATGTTACCCCTAAACATTTGTCCCTCAATTCTGAAGCTATGTCCCCTTGTTGGAATCTTCCCCACTCTCAAAGGGAAAAGCCTACCCACGTCAACTCTGTCCGTCCCTCTTAAAATTTAAAAAACCTCTATCAAGTCCCCCCTCAACCTTCTACGCTCCAAAGAATAAAGACCCAACCTGTTCAACCTCTCTCTGTAGCTTAAGTGCTGAAACCCAGGCAACATTCTAGTAAATCTCCTCTGTACCCTCTCCATTTTGTCGACATCCTTCCTATAATTTCTATATAGCGCGGAAACAGGCCCTTCGGCCCACTGACCAGCGAGCCCTGCACATTAACACTACCCTACACACACTAGGGACAATTTTACATTTATACCAAGCCAATTAACCAACAAACCTGTACGTCTTTGGAGTGTGGTAGGAAACCGAAGATCTCGGACAAAACCCACGCAGGTCACGGGGAGAACGTACAAACTCCGTACAGACAAGCAGGATCGAAGCTGGGTCTCTGGCGCTGTAAGGCAGTAGCTCTACCGCTATGCCACCGTGCTGGCCTTCTTTCTTTGCACCATATGCTTTTTACTATTTTCTTAAACTTAACAGATGGGAGTTGGATTGCTGAACTGTCTAAAATCTTTATTTTAGATTCTAAGCTCAATGGCTGGAAGGAGTTGTGCTCATCTGGCCTCTCAAATCTAGTTAATTCAGTTTCTGCCCTAGAGAAAAAAAAATAGTTTCCCAACATGCAAAAACACTTTTACATTCCCAACAACCTAACCCCCTATTCACACAATCAACTTGCTCAATCTCACACTCACTGCAACCTTTAATACCCTCATGCCTAATAAGATACTTACTCTGTGCCCTGATCAGTCCTCTCACCAGTCCCCAGACCCCGATACAGAGTTTAATATTTATGGTAGACTATTGAGTTAACTATTCATCACTAGATAGGTGTAGGCCACTTAAAATGCTGGGTCTTGCTCTTGATTCTAATATCCTTCAGGAATACAAAGATGGTTCTGTTTTTCTCTTAAAACTCTCTCTGCTTCCTACAACCTAGTTTCTAAAGAGGAGCTGATGGACCTGTTTATCACGAAGAATGGGTAGCAAGGAGGATAGCCCGTAGAGGCTCTTCCTCTCAGTGTGAGACCCAGTTTCAATCCTGACCTTGGGAACACTTATTGTGTAATTCACACGTTCTCCCTGTGTCCGCACAGATGTACTCCGGAAGTTTTGCCATTGTAAATCCCCTCTAGTTGTAGGTGAGTGTTGAGTTGATGAAAATGTGGAGAGGATTAATAAAATGGGATGAATGTAGGATCAATGAAAATGGGTGGTTGGTTGCTGGCACAGAGTTGATGGGCTGAAGGGCCTGTTTTCATACTGTATCTATGACTCTAATATTTTTAACCACTTCTCAGCCCCTCCTCCCTCCCTTAATCAACTAGCACAGTTCTGCAACAGAATTTTTCTTCTCGTTTTCCTGCCATCTCTACTCAAATAATTTTCATGTTAAACTGCTAGACACGCAACATCTTTTCCTGTTAATTGTTCTGGCACCGTCAGGTTCCTGTTAACTTTGCTCTCAAGAAAACCTCTCTGGTACCTATGACCATCACAGAGCACATAAAAAGTACAGGAAACAAGTACTGCACAGGAACAGACCCTTTGGCCCACGATGTCTGTGCTGATCACGATGCCAATTTAACTTATCCCATCTGCCTACACATGGTCTGGATCCCTCTATTTCCTGCCTGTCTGTCTATCTATATGTGGCTATTATGTCTGCATCAACACCTCCCTCCTCCCTTGCAGAACTTTCCAGGCACCTATGAGTCTCTGTCTAAAATACCTTTCACACAAATCTCCTTGGATCTTTCCCCCTCGCACATTAAACCTATGTCCTCTGGTATTTGATATTCACATCATGAGATAAAGACTCTGACAACCTACAGCATCTATTCCGCTCATAATTTTCTACCTCAATCCTTCAAGTCCTGAATTTGCTGTGGTCTTCCAAATCTGTGGCCAAATTCTCGGCATCAAACGTGTTTGAATTCCTCTAATTTCTATGTGTACTGCAGTCCTGAAATATATACACACACAGGCACATATATATATATAAATCACAAATGACTTCTCTGTGATTGTGATGAATGATTCCTTCCTGATATTTTTAATACGTCAACAGAAATTCCACTTTAAGCTCAAATAGCCAGACTTTAGCTGAATGCATTATGGCATTCTCAGAAGAGCAAGTTAAAAATCTGTAATCTATTCTGTTGGTGTCTGCATACCAGATTTCCAAACGATGGGCAGATTTTAAACAACCACTAATACATTAAGAGACTCCTTATGGCCAATATTATGAATTTATTTTTGTTTCTAAAGTAACCAGTCCAGTGGACAACAGAATCCAGTCTCTGCCCAGAACCAGACTTCATTTTAGTTTAGTTTAGAGATACAGCGCAGAAACAAGCCCTTCGGCCCACCGAGTCTGCACCAACCAGCGATCACCCCGTAGATTAGCACTATCCTAGATATGAGGGACAATTTTACCGAAGCCAATTAATCTACAGACCTGCACGCCTTTGGAATGTGGGAGGAAACCGGAGCACCCAGAGAAAACACACGCAGTCACAGGGAGAATGCACAAACTCTGTACAGACAGCACCCGTAGTCAGGATCATACCCGGGTCACTGGCGCTGTAAGGCAACAACTGTATTGCTGCACTACTGTGCTGACCCTTACGAAAAGATAAGCAAACACTTCATCGTGTAATCCTGTAATACACAGTACTACAGTGGAAATCAACAGTGAACATATCTGTATTCCAATGGATCCAGTTAGTGAGCTCCAGCCAGTTGCTGGACTTGAGTTATGAAGAATAAACTTTGGATCTTCAGCAGCTAAGTACAGGGAATTTGGACAATCATTTGGGAAGCTAGGAGGTACCATTCAAAGTTTAGTGAATTTAATGCAGATGTCCACATTCAAGAACATACAGCTGAAGTGCAGACCACCCTGGTACAAATGGCCATTCAAAGACAGTAAAATCAAGTACTCTCCAACTCTCACACCCACTGCCATGTCACACCTCTACAATATCCACCTCATCTCCTCCACTTCATCTCAATGGTTTATTTATTATTACGTGTACCAAGGTACAGTGAAAAAATGTTTTCATACAGATCAGCACATTATCACCATCCCCCAGTTAGTTCACACTAACATAAAATCAGCGCACAGTAGCTCAGCATATACAGGGGAATAGAAACATTTTGATGGTGATAATCTCGATCATTCATCCTGCTGTTGATGTGTGCCATCACCAGTCTCTCAAAGCTCTTCATGATGGTGGATGTCAGGAGGTAGTCAGAAGGTAGTCATTAAGGCATCCCTTGCTTTTCTTTGATACTGGGATGATAGTTTGGTTCAGTTCGTTTAGCTTATTGTCGTGAGTTCCGAGGTACAGTTAAAAGCTTTTGTTGTGTGCTAACCAGTCAGCGGAAAAACAGTACATGATTACAATCGAGCAATTCACAGTGTACAGGTATGTGATAAGGGAAAAACGTTTAGTGCAAGGTAAAGCCAGTAAAGTCTGATCAAAGATAGTCTGAAGGTCCCCAATGAGGTAGATGGTAGTTCAGGACTGCTCTCTGGTTGCGATAGGATGATTCAGTTGCCTGGATAGTGATAGCAGTCTTCTTAACGCAGCTGGAAACCTCAGAAAAGAGTAATGACGTTATCATCATTGTTGTGCCAGGCCACTCCTCTGTGGCTTCAGAGGAGTCAATTGCATTAAAAGAAAATCATAGAATTGGTCAGTAATATCAGTATACATTACTTACAAGAAACACATTTCTCCCTTGTCCTGCACTCATTGACACTAAAAGATGCAGTTAAAATAATCTTATTGGAAAGTAAAATGTTTCATTTTGTGCTCAAGGTAAGTTAAATCATAACAGAACTATGGTTCATCATATCTTAAGACATTGTTTTTACTGCTGAATGCACATTTATAGATTGAGTGTTAGCCTTCAGCGAGTAATGGCACCAATGACTGATTACCAACAGAGAGTATATATTTTCTATTGTGAAGCTGAAAGAGAATGTCAAAGAATTTTTTGAAGGTAAGATTCAGAAAAATCATTGTAGGCATGTTCATAGCTAAAAGAAAATCAGAAGAATTTTTTTTTTGGTAACGGTAGTTCAATAGACAATAGACAATAGAAAATAGACAATAGGTGCAGGAGTAGGCCATTCAGCCCTTCGAGCCAGCACCACCATTCAATGCGATCATGGCTGATCACTCTCAATCAGTACCCCGTTCCTGCCTTCTCCCTATACCCCCTCACTCCACTATCCTTAAGAGCTCTATCCAGCTCTCTCTTGAAAGCATCCAACGAACTGGCCTCCACTGCCTTCTGAGGCAGAGAATTCCACACCCTCACCACTCTCTGACTGAAAAAGTTCTTCCTCATCTCTGTTCTAAATGGCCTACCCCTTATTCTTAAACTGTGGCCCCTTGTTCTGGACTCCCCCAACATTGGGAACATGTTTCCTGCCTCTAATGTGTCCAATCCCCTAATTGTCTTATATGTTTCAATAAGATCCCCCCTCATCCTTCTAAATTCCAGTGTATACAAGCCTAATTGCTCCTGCCTTTCAACATACGACAGTCCCGCCATTCCGGGAATCAACCTAGTGAACCTACGCTGCACGCCCTCAATAGCAAGAGTTCGTGACACAGTAGCACAGCTGGTAGAGTTGCAGTCTCACAGCTCTCTTGATCCAGGTTCAATCCCAACCTTTGGCATTGTCAGTTTGCATGTTCCCTTGATGACAATTTGCAATTACAACATTTAACAGACAGGTAGATGGATTATACCGGAAGAGAAGGCGCAGAAGAGAACAAAAATTCAGGAGGCAAATTTCTTGAGTGTTAAGGCAACTGAGAAATGTGTAGAAAATTATTCTGATCCAGATCAAAAACTATTAAGCAGTCGGATTATTTTGGACACCTGTGTAAGTATGTCTGGTCCATATTGTCAAAAGTAATCTCATTGTTGAAAGAGACCAGTGTCAAATTGGGAATCCATTTGTTTGGATTTGGCTTTGACTCAATGATAGTCTCTCACTGCTAACCCTGAATGTTTGTGATTTCCAGAACCTCTCCAGAATTTAAGCAAATAATCCTGACTAATGTATTTCTCAACCGAAAAAGCATGTGAACAAAAACAGATTGTATGGTGAAATATTGTATTGCTGAGTGTGTAAAAGATAAATTAGCCACTATATTACAATGGAGGCTTTTTGTCATTTGCTATAAAGTGCCTGGGAGATCAGAAAGCTTTACGTAAACACAAGTTCTTTTAAAAAATAAAAAAAAAGATATTTTGCTCAGAGCAAGTGCATTTTTTGGAGTTGGCTTGTGCTGTGAAGCAAATGCAAACATTTGTTTTTAGTGTTTACTTTAGTGTGACTTTCATCTCTACAGGGAGTTTGTTCCATGGCTACAAAATATGTTGTTTTATTGCAAAAGAAATGTTACTCCAAGGATGTATTCAGCACTGTTAATTACATCCACATAAAGTGAAGATAGAAATCACAGCCAGGGAAATTTCAACCCGGGAGGGATATTAACATTCACTCCACCTTGTGTGATGGTTATTTGTTTACATTTGTTTACTATTGCTAAATAAGAGTAATTTAAAAACAATGTGAGGCTCTCAAGCATTCTCTGGAAGAAATTCAAAACTGTCCAGTTAATAAAGACTATAAGCCATCACTCTTCTATCAGTCCACGATCTCACCTGATTGGGTCTTTGTAACTTCTTACAGCTGCACCACCATCCCTAGGATTCCCTTCCTCTTGTGTAGGAAGGAACTGCAGATGCTGATTTACAGCAAAGATAGACACAAAATGCTGGAGTAGCTCAGTGAGACAGGCAGCATCTCTGGAGAGTAGGAATGGATGACGTTTTAGGTCGAGACCCTTCTTCAGACATTCCTCTATCTCATCTATTTTAGCTCCAAATTTGCCCTATTTATTAAGTTTTGGATCACTTTTCTTATTATTGCTTTCTGCGGCAGAATAAAAATATGATTTCCAAAGGATTCTCAGGCAATTCACATTGTTAAAAGTGCTATCAAAATACAAGAAATTGCTGTTGCCATCATTCAGCATACTTTGGTATCATCGTCCCTTTCCATCTTCCACAGAAACTGCTCCCTCCACAACTCTTTGGTTCACTTAGCTTTCCCAACCAAACCATCACCTCCCCAGGTACTTTGCCCTGCAACCACATGAGATATGGTTGCAGGGGAAACACCTGTCCATATACCACCCTCCCATCCATCCAGGGACCCCAGCAATCCTCGCAGGTGAGACAGGGTTTCACGTGCACCTCCTTTAATCTTACCTACTGCATCTGGGATTCCCGATGTGGCCTCCTGTATTTCTGTGAGACCAAGCCTAGACTCGGCGACCCTTTCACCGAATATTAGCTCTCGTTCCTCCAAAGCCTACCTGATCTCCCCGTTTCTAACCATTTCAACTCCACTTCATGTACTGACTTCTGTCCTGGGCCACCTCCATTGCCAAAGTGAGGCCACATGCAAACTGGAGGAACAGCACCTCATATTCCACTTGGACAACTTACAACCCAATGGTATGAACATTGAATTCTTCAATTTAACGCAACTGCAAACAACTCCCCACTCCCTTTCCTTTCTCCCCACCCCCCTCCCCACGACCTGTCTTCCACCTAGACTTACACCGATTTCTCCATTCCCCCTCCACTTACATTACTTCCTCTGCCGCCCCTCTAGCTCTTTGTGCTTTGCAGATAAGAGGCCATTGTGGGAGCACAATGGACATTAATTGGATTGATTCTTAGAATGGCAGGTTTCCCATGTGATTAGAGAATAAATAGATTAGACTTCACAGTTCAGGAGTGGGGGCAATCTCACAGAAATGGCCAAAATTCTGATAATGCTTGACAGAATAGAACCAGAGAGGATGGTTTCCTTGATGGGGGGTCTTAAACCAAGCATCTGTGCCTCAGAATAAGTTATAAGACATTGGAACCTCAGTCACTGAGTTCATTCAAAAGACGGATTGATAGATTACTGGATATTAAAGAAATTAAGAGCTAAGATCATCGTGGAGGGAAATAGATTTGAGGTCAGATATCAGCCACGATCATGCTTCTACTCCTTATAGTTATGTTCTTTCATTCTTCGGTAGGTCATGATAACAATTCCTGCAAAAGTATCAGTTGAAGTATCCTAAATGAAACAAATCACTGGCAGAGAAACATTTAAAAAATGACAAGCGCTTTTTTTTTAAAGCTAGGGAAATAAAAGAAAATTGCAAAATATGAAAATAAACTGAGATCAAGCTGCACGATGTTCCATAAATGTTAGCATAAGTTCAGAATTAAGTGGAAAATAAATTTATTCAGCTAATGATCACAATTTAAAATAAAGAATTGAAACACTGCTGCCTCAGATCAAGTATAAAAGGGAATTGTGTTCTTTCATCAATGAGAACCTAACCGAGTCTCAGTTACAGGTAGATTCTGATGTTTGCATTAAGGCGATTTTCATTAATCATTGCTCTAATGTGGAACTACATCCATTTTTGCTTCTGAGTCTTCTTGTGGGCAGAGCAACAAACAGTTTTATTAACATCCAGTATAGAAGCCATCCATTTCTGTGCAATGTGGTTAAAGGATCTAGGAATTGGGCGAAAGCATATTATTCATCTCCTACAGGCAAAGTATTACATAGGATGGAGCAGATTACAAATATTGCAAAGAAAGAACAAGGCATTCTTGGCTCAATTAATAGACTTCTAATTCCTATGGGCAGGTTGATCCAGGGGCAGGTAATCTAGGAACAGTCTCCTTCAGTTCAGTAACTATATGTGATTTTGTGATTAGTAAGCGTTCTCTCTGAACTGCGTTGTGGCTGGATGCATGAGCAGAAGGAATTCAGGGCAAAGGAGCAGGAAGAGAGTAAAGCCATTCAAAAGAACGGTATCACAAAATGCTGGAGTAACTCAGCAGGTTAGGCAGCATCTAGGAGAGAACAGGTGACGTTTCGGGTCGAGACCCTTCTCTCAAAAGAACGGTATATCAGTTCTAGATATCCAGGAAATAATCCTCTTCGTAGTGAGGAATAGTGAGTTGAATATCTACACATCAGTAATGACATTCTCAGTCAAATGTGGGATTGATCTTCTGCAACTCAGAGAGGGATAAAGACTACATTGCCTGTGGCTGTCAAGATTACAGATGTTCAACAATGGCCCAAAATTGAGTTCCAGGTGCTGCTTTTATTGCCATACAATATAGTGGAAGTAAAGTCTGAATGTCTCCATTCAAACTAGGTTGAATACATTTCTTTCTTACTTGTCAGAGAGTAACAATAGAGTGAATAAGCTCATGCACAAGATTGTCATTGCTGGTATAAATATGGGTGTCCCACGTCAACTCTAAGAAGTAAGGCAACTACAATTGTTCTAGCCTTCACTTTACAACTCCTGTGGCTCTTAGACAAGGGGCTCAAGCAAGTAAATGACCCATATCTTCATCACACAGTTTGGTGTATAATGGCAATAATGTCAGTGCAACATACTAAATTGAGGAGCAAAATGTGTCTCCCAACGACATTGCTGTTGAACTTGGGCAATCCACAAGAACATGGACAGTGCCAATACAAAAAAAAAAGCTATATTTCCCAATAAAATGTGAATGAGTAAACCATAAATATGGCGAAAGAATGTTGTGTTTCTGTGGGGATTGCTCTGGGTGAGCTCCAGAATTCAGCAGTAATGTCTCAACATTAGAGTCACTTTGGTGTTAGTTTTGTGGGTGGCTGCAGAGCAGAAAGAAGAAGACAAAGAGGTGGAAGAGGAATAATGGCAGATGTAACTTAAAAACTGAAATTGCTGGAGTCACTCGGCAGGTTAGGCAGCATTTGTGGAAAGAGAAACAAAAAATAACGTTTCAGGCCAAAGTATTTACAGAATTTTCAGATTTTATTTCAGATTCCAGCACCTGCAGGAAATCCTGCCTGATGAACGCTTAAAATGGAAAAGGAACAGTTAGGAACCTCAAGGACTTGCATTGGGAGCACAGAGAAATCCTGTGTGATCAGCAGAAGGAGTTCATGCACTAGCCACCACACATGCAGTCGGGCACCTCCTGTCCTATCACTAGAGGAACCCATGACTTCAACATTGTCCTCATTGGTCTCGTAGAAATGGTGCAGATGTAAAGCCATTCACCTATTCCAAGTCAATGTCGCAGAGAAGATATTAATGGCCATTATTGATACATCAATGATGGGGATGTGGTGCACAGAGTAAAGTGATAGGAAGGGACAGTAGGCGGTGGCAATTTTATGATGCATTCATTGATCTTATCTGCATGAGCAAAGTCATTCAATCCCCTCCAACACAGGTTTAGCCTTGGTACTTGAATCCAGGTATTGATTGCATAGTCATCATCTCCAAATGCACCCTGCATGTATCTGGAAGAACTCCTGACTCCAAAGGAAAAAAAAGATGTTTACCCTTCCTGCCACCAGTGCAGTATGTCCTTTCATACTACAATGGGCAACCATAGACTCCACTCCCCCCCATGCATGCCTGCCACTACATTTCCCCAGCTTCCTCTCAAGATGCTTGGTTGTGCTTTTGTACGTGAATACACATCTCCATTAAATAACGCAAGCCAACTTTAGCTGGTGCTGGACTCTCATATAATTTGCCACCAAGCCCCAAAATCTCCCAACTCCCCTGTTTGATAAGCCAGTGGATAACATCGTTAATATGTGTTAAAATAATTTTACGAAGAAAGCAACACAGGCTAGCTGTGCTGACTACACCAGGTTAGATTGACGCAATTAATTGTGAATTATGCCAATTTTCAGGTACTATCTATTTTAGATAACATTGAGTTTCTGAAAGTGCTGAAAATTGGTACACCATTCCATGATAAATTTGAATATTTCTCTCATTTAAACAGCCTTGTTAGATTACTCCATGCTTGAACTGTGTTCTATTGTTTTAAAAGTGCAGCTGTTAGCAACTTTATTCCTATTTCCTATCCTTGTGGTCAATTTCGAAGTCTCTAAGCTGCCAACCAATGTTTATGATAAATTGTATCATTCTCTATTAAGCCAGTGAGTCATGCATTATGGAGAACTTTAGGTCAGAGGCTATGAATGAGTCAATTAAAATCTTCCCCACTGTTCTTCACTGTAAAACATACAATAGTACAATTTCACTAACTTCGGGGGCAAACTTTAACAATAAATTTGAGTATATATTCATTTCCCACAGGATAATTGGTACATGTTGCAATGTTATTCAAAATAGTCACTGCTGGGACTTTTAACTTTATAGCATAAAAGGCTGAGGTATCACCTGAGAGGTGTACAATATCACGAGGGGCATGGATAAAGGGAATGCTCATACACTTTTTTCCTAGGATGCAGGATTCTCAAACTAAAGGCCATAGGCTTAAGATGAGAATGAAGAGATTTAAGAGGGACTTCGGGGCAACTTTTTCACTCAGAGGATAGTTCATATCTGTTCTTTATAGCATAGGAGGCTGAGTGAGGCCTGTACTTCCCTGACTTGTCCTTGTTTCCCTTCTTAAATAATGGTATAACATTAGCAACTCTCCAATCTTCCAGAACAGGATATGACCAAAGCAGGCAAGGTCAGTACTTTTTGCCAGAGGAACTATAAAAATGGATACAATCATGGCTTTTAAAGGACATTTGGACAGATATATAGATAGGGTGTAGGAAAGGTGTGGCAAATGGGACTAGCCCAGTATGCCAACTTGGTCAGCATAGACGAGGTGGGCCAAAGGGTCTGTTTCCATCATGTACTGTTTCGCCCTATGTCTCTAAGATCATCTTGAAGATTCTAATTCTGGATGTGGCAATGGAGGTTGCTGGTGACCTCTCCAAATACAAGGCTTCTTTTATCCTCCTCTTCAATAAGACCAACAAAGTATGGCTTACTTCATCCTGCTGAATGTGGTGAAGCAATTGATTAATTCTTTCAGTATTTGTTTTCAATAGCTCACCAACACCCTTAATTTCACAAACTGCACTTCCACTGTGAACATTGTGTAGCAAGCAAGCATGAGTGGTTTTCCACCAATTAACTTTATTGATATTCATTTTATTGATATTAGTTTTAACCTTACTTCAATTGCTTTTATTAATTGGTGCTTAAATAGCCAACAACCCAGCAATGTGAGGACTATGTACTAAAAACCAGGAACATATTTAGATGCACAGCAAAAAAATACGAATGTGTTATTCTTGCTGGTACACAATATTATTATATCATAAATACACAATGTAACACTGTAAATTAGATGCCTTGTCCTACTCAAGAACAAGTGATGAACAACGTCATCTTAATACACACAAAATTTGTGCAAAACCTTAAACACGCAGACCAATGTAAGTTGTTCACTGAACAACTCCTTCGGAGGCTTCGGCTCGGGCCGCATGGATGCCAACATCGGGAGCTCCGGCAACGGCAGTGTGTTCACCCGCCCCAGATCGCGGGGCTTGGGTCGGCCTGCTGCGGACATTTCACCGTCCGGCGCGGCCTGAAATAGGCCGCGGGATTTTTTTCTGCTCGGCGGGGGCTTCAATGTCGTGAGCCATGACCGCCCCGACGTGCAGCAGCAGCGGCAGCGGCAGCTTCTTCGCCCACACTGGATCATGGGTTGGGGTCGGCCCGCTGCGGACCTTTCACTGTCCGACGCGGCCTGGAACGTGGCAACTTCAACAGCCTGACCGCGGGAGAAGACGGCAGGGGAAGAGAAAATACATTCTGGCCTTCCATCACAGTGAGGAGGTGACTGGAGGAGACTCACTGTGATGGATGTTTCTTCTTTTTTTTGTGTTGGTTGTGGTTGTGTAATTGCGTATTTTATTGCTCTTATTGTTGGACTATGGGTGATGAAATCTCGTCCAAAAGACTTGTTTTTTGGATGACAAATAAAGGTAATTCTGATTCTGAATTCTGATTCTGAATAGTATTGATTAAATCATCCATTTTAGATTGGCCAAGATATTTGCATCCTGATGATTCATGAAACTTGGAGAATTAGATTAATAATAAACAAAAATATGTGGGGTTGTTTGATGGCCAAACAACGTCATGAAAATAATATTAATTATGAGCAGTTTTGCGAAGGTCAGAGGAAAGAGCCAAAAGGGAGAACAATTTAAAAATATATAACAATAGAAAAATAATTCACAAACTAACATGATTAGTGCTTATTATTTGAGGTTGGTTTTTAACAGAATAATTGGCAAGTGGAAAACATTGTAGGAAAATTGGAGACACAGATGACAGTACATTTCTGTTATGATGAGTTGCAAAGGCCATGAAGAATTGGATTGAAATGGAGGAGACCAACACAAACAAGATGGGACAAATAGCCAGATTCTTTGCCGTAATTACATGTAATTCATTGTTAGCATTCACTCCCATTTGGTTATTCATCCATGTTTATTAATTTATGAATTGCTATCTATACAATTTAATATTGTTACATCAAAGACTACTTTTGGCAGCAGGAGCCATAGTGGATTTTAACAATGTAGTAATTTGTTCAAAGAATGTATGGTGGAGCAGTCAAGAAAAAGAGGATACTAATACCAATGCAGTGGTATGGAGGAGCTTTGGAAGGAAAATTTAGAGGGAAAAACAACATTTTTGTTTTCACACATGTTACAACTAAAAGGTTTATAGAATCATACAGTCATAGAGTTTATAGAGTGATACAGCGTGGAACCAGGCCCTTCAGCCCAACCTGCCTTCACTGGCCAAACTGTCCCAGCTATACTAGTTCCACCTGCCCGCGTTTGGCCCATATCCCTCCAAGCCTGTCCTATTCATGTACTTGTTGAACTGTTTCTTTAACATTGGGATAGTCCCAGCCTCAACTACCTCATCTGGCAGCTTGTTCCATACACCCAATACCCTTTGTATGAAAAAATTACCCCTCAGATTCCTATTAAATCTACCGGAAGAGGTAGTCGAGGCAGGAACTATAGCAATTTGCAAGAAACATTTAGACAGGTACATGGATAGGACAGGTTTAGATGGATACGGACCAAATGCAGGCAGGTCGGACTAGTGTAGATAGGACATGTTGGGCTGAAGGACCTGGTACCACATTGTAAGGCTCTATGAATCCATAATAATAAAGCTGTGGAAGTCATGGGTCGATAGGTAGACACCATTGCGGATCCTCTCGGTTCACAAAGAGTCCTGCTTTTGGATACTCCATATGTGTAGGGCTATTCTCACAATTCAATCTCTATTGATTTGCAACAAACAGCAAATATAGACAAAAATAGTTGAAAAAAACAGCAGACTGAATATCGAAAGCATGCTGCCTGCCTCTGGAGAATGGATTATTCACTCACTAAAATGACAACTGTTGAAGACATCTTTTTGACCCCAGATAGACACAAAATGCTGGAGTAACTCAGCGGGACAGGCAGCATCTCTGGAGAGAAGGAATGAGTCACATTTCGGGTCAAGACCCTTCTCAAGACTTGTTGACCCCAAGTCATTCTTGTAAACCAGTCACTTCCAGACATAATGACCAATGGGACAACCTTGGAATGCACCATGACTAGGAGAATGTTATTGTTTTCATCAAATCAATCAGGAAGGTTTAACCTTTTTCTAAAATTAAGCAATGACACACATACTTGTTCTACTGAAACATTCCATATGGAAATCATCTATATATATATATACACTACAAAAAATCAGATTGTATATATATATAGATATATATATATATATATAGATATATATATATATATATATATATAGATATATATATATATATTTGTATGTATGTACATCTCTCTGAAAATGTGAACCTACAGCTAAAACGGTAAACCATAATGCCACAATTTTTGCCCCACCTTAATCACCACTCTCCTACCGCCTGTTAAAAACAAATTGTATTCAAATTGGTCATATATTTCACAAGTTGGAGAGATTTTAAAGTTTAAAACTTTCATTTCTATACACATTTTTCAAAGTGCTGTGCCATAGGGCACGCATGGACTCTTCCCTCACTCACCCAAACAAGATGGACACCATTAGCGGAGCCGTCCGCCCGCAATCAGGGGCTCCCCTCTCCTCTCTCCCCTCGCTTCTCTCCTCTCTCCCCTCGCTTCTCTCCTCTCTCCCCTCGCTTCTCTCCTCTCTCCCCTCTCCTACACCCACCGCCGCCCGCCTTGAGTACTCCCAGCTCGGCAGGGCCGCCGATGTGCTGCCGGCCCCAAGTAGTCCGGCGCTCCCTCCTCCTCCCTGCATGCTCGGTAAGTGGGGGGGAAGGGGGACAGTGAGAGTGGGGGTGGGGGAGGAGGGGTAGGGTGGGGGTGGGGGAAGAGTGGGGCTGGGGAGGAGGGCAGGGTGGGGTGGGGAGGAGGGAAGATTGGGGTGGGGGGAGAGTGGGGTGCGGGCAGGGAGAGTGGGGAGGGGGGAATAGGGGTGGGGAGGGGGGAATAGGGGTGGGGAGGGGGGAATGGGGGTGGAGGCAGAGCTGGGGGGAGTCAGGGTGGGGGCAGGGGAGGGGCAAGTGGGGGTGTGTAGGGGGATGGAGCTGGTTAGTGAGGGAGGAGGGGGGATAAGGGGGATTGAGTGGGGGGGTTGAGGGTGCTACACCAATACAGGAGAGGCTTTGGGTCCAGGGCTCCTCAGTCACACCCTCTCCCCTTCCCTGTCCCCCCTCTACAAGTAATGGACCCAACTTGCCCACTTAGTATTGTCTATATACTAAAACTCTCGTTTGTTTGTTTGTTTGTTCCTGAACTAGAGCCAAAACGGTACACGATAGTGCGACAATTTTAGGCCCACCTTACTCACTGTTGTCCCTTTGGTGCTAATGGAAGAAATGTCATTGAAATCGGTGTTATATTTTTAAAGTTATTCACATTTTAAATTTTAAATCTATCTCCTAGGGAGGGAGGGGGGGAGGGAGGGGGAGGGAGGGGGAGGGAGGGGGGAGGAGGGAGGATAAGTGGGGTTGAGGGGGATGGAGTAGGGGGAGGGGAAGGGGGGAAGGGGGGAGGAAGGAGGGAGGGGAAGGGGGTGAATGAGGAGGGGGAGTGGGGAGGGAGGGGAGGGGGGGGAGGAGAGGGTGCTGCACCAATGCAGGAGAGGTTTGGGCCCAACGGGTCCACTTGGTCTAGTCAAAATACTAAAAGATTAAGGATGTTGAATTATCATTCGAAACCTATTTAGAGTATTATTATATTTATCAACAGTAATTCACACAGAGATCCTTAACCAATGTTTTCACAATTCAGGTAAAATTTGTTTGAGGGAAATTTCCAAAAACTTAAATCCAATTCATTCGTAATGAAATATGCTCTTATGGTCTGTTGACATAATACTTAAACCTAGCAGCCTCTGAATTGCTCTGCAACGCATACAGATTTTTTCCCGTGTTTTTGTGTACACATGATTTCATTTCCAATCTTTCCATCAGTGCAGAATCGGATGCTGCTATTTGGTGTCTTAAAAACTGCCGAGAATATTATACAGGTTCCCTCCTATGCAATATACTGCAGGTTTGTTTGCCTGATGACAACAGTGTGCACACCTTTTAATGTAAAGATCCCGGCAAATTACCTCTCATGGAAACAATCCCAACAGATATTTGCTGAAGAGTTCCCTGACACAGCGAAAGGAAGGGAAGTGAAATGTTAAAACATTGCTCCTAAATGTGAAGGATTTGGAAAGAAGAAACTGTGCCATCTTTTTAAAAAAACTGATTTAAAAGGCATGACGGTTTCTCCTGAGTGATATGTGAGAAAAATACAGACTTTTACAAATAAATATTTTTTGTAAGCTCATGGTAACATTGTGAGTAAAGGATTGAATACGTCATTGAATATATTCCACGCGGTTGTTCCTTTTTAAAATTATGTCCTACATTTTGTCAGTGAACATTATTTGAAGAGCTTTTCCATAGAGTCCAGTGAAAGTCAATTTAATTCACAAAGAAGTCAAGCAAATACATCAGTTTGATATTAGTGAAAAATATGTCTGTCAAGTGCACAACACTGACCTTGCTGTCTGACTGACCATAAGGAATAGTTTCTTTTTTTCCAAAATTAATCTCCTGTAAACTTTCAATATATTTAGTTTGTTAAAACATAAGAGATGAGGGGGTAGGGGGTGAATTTGCATAACAAGTTGAATACAATAAAGGGAGTATCAGGTAAATTTCTGTTGGGTTCAAAGGAAATTTCTGGGAGATAGTGGGTTAGTTAGTTTGGATCTTCTGCATTCCCTAGAATCTGAAACATTTTACTGGATTGGAAGACTGCTAAAGTTAATATCCCTAGATAGGAAAAGGAGCAAAATTAAAAGTAAAAATAAACGTAGGCCTCTCTCTGGGCCTGCCTTCTGCCATTAGGAAATATTGGAAACATCATTAAGGAATATTAGCAGGACATTTAGAAAATCATCATAAAATCAAACAGGGACATCATATTATTAGAAAGGGGATATCTTGATTGTTCTTTATTAAAATTGTGAAAGGGGATATCTTGATTGTTGTTTATTAAAATTGTAGCATTTTGGCTAAATTTTCAGCATGTGCAGAAAATTTGAATTTCTAAAAGGCATTTGATGAGGTGCCACATGTAAGATTATGGTACATTGGAGATAATATATTAACATAGATAGATAGTCTGACCTGCAGCAAATAATTCATTTCATGATAGCCAAAATTCCTTTCACTAATCGCAAGACACAAATTATGAATGTGCTAAAATACTCTCCATTATCCTGGATGAATGAAACTCCAATAATCCTCACATAATCACGACCAAACTGCTCAACTTGTTAGCAACCTCGAATTAACCCCTCTCCTATTTCTGCCCCCCACCCACCTCCTAGTCTTGGACCTATTTTTCTCCTCCCCCTACTCTTACAATCCTTTCTCTGGCTTCACAATGTGCAACACTGAAAACAGACTGTCTCACACCTTCTGCTTTTATCTCTGGCCTTTGTTCCAACCATCTGGCTATCAAACCCTCCTCATCTGTGCCCACCTATTACCTGCCACGCTCTCGTCCTGCCTCGTCTCTCTCCCAGCTTTCTTCCCAACCCCAATTCACACACTCCACAGTCAATCTGAGGAGGGATCACGAACCGGGACTTCACCTAATGATGTTCTTCAGAGATGCTGCCTGCCCCGCTGAGTTACTCCAGCACTTTGTATCCTTTTGTGTAAACCAGCACCTGCAGTTCCTTGCTTTTGCTCACTTATTTGTTATTCTATCCATTCTCCGAAGTCTTTCCAAGATGGCGCGGCCGAGTCCAGTCGCCGTGTTGGTAGCTCCGCGGAGACTGTGCGTTTTTTTAACTTGTATCTTCATTTTAAATTTATTTGTAAGTACTAACACACCAGCACTAATAACGTACGACCGGAAAACTCTCGTAAAACTAAACTTTAGCGTAACCGAATTCTTATCAGACACTGTACTCACCGATCCAGCGTGGCCGACCGAGATCAAATGAACGCGCCGCGGCAACAACAATGGGAGCGCGGCTCCGAGAAAAAGTCGGAGAAAACATCGAGGAAAGCGGCGGGGGGGATTGGGAATAGGCTGAGAGCCCAGGCCTTACGTCCACCTCTGCCCAGCATCCTGCTGGCGAATGTCCAGTAACTGGAAAACAAGCTGGATGACCTCAGGGCGAGGATCGGATTCCAGCGGGACATAAGGAACTGCAACATCTTCTGTCTGACCGAGGCATGGCTGACCCCGCTGGTGCCGGATCGGGTGATCTGCCCAACCGAGTCCTTCACTGTTTTTCGTGTGGACAGAACGGAAGAATCCGGGAAATCCAAGGGTGGAGGAGTTTGCTTCATGACCAACAATAACTGGTGCAACCCTAGGAATATTAAGACCCTTTCTCATTCCTGCTCGCCAGACCTGGAGCATCTGACTATCTCATGCCGACCATTCTACCTTCCCCGGGAGTTCAGCTCGGTGATCATCACAGCCATCTATATTCCACCGCATGCGGACATCGACGTGGCACTATCTGCCCTACACAATGTGTTGTGTCGACACCAAAACAAGACCCTGATGTGGCTGTGGTCATGCCTAACTTCTGCCAACACATCACGTTTGTCACCAGGGGGGGAAATAACTTTGGGCCACTGCTACATGCCATTCAGGAAAGGCTACAAGGCCGTTCCTCTCCCTCCTTTTGGAAAATCTGATCATGCTGCCATTTTCCTGCTGCCGGAGTATAAACAACGGATAGTACGGGAAGCGACAGTGACAAGGGACGTAAAGCGGTGGTCTGACCATTCAGAGGCCATGCTGCAAGATGCACTGAGCAATGTCGACTGGAACATGTTCCAAGCAAGTTCCAGAGACGTCAGTGAGTTTGCGGAAGCGGTTACGGACTTCATTGCAACAATAGCTGATAACATTGTCCCCACGGTAAGGGTTAGTATCTTTCCTAATCAAAAACCCTGGGTGGACAGATCTATTTGCGTTGCCTTAAATGCTCGCACAGCTGCTTACAACTCTGGCCTGGCATCCGGCAACATGGACGACTACAAGGTAGAGTCGTACCGACTGCGAAGGGCAGTGAAGGACACAAAAAGGAGGTACAGGGACAGGATGGAGTCGCAGATGGAGCAGCAGGACACCAGACGCCTTTGGCAGGGGCTACGGACTATAACTAACTACCGGTGCAGCCCCCCCCTCAACCGGAAGTGCCGGCACCTCCCTAGCTGATGACTTGAACTCCTTCTACGCATGATTTGAGATGGGCAACATTACCCCTAGCTCGCCTTTTAAAAACAACACCGCCAGCACGCTGGCTAGCGAGGCTGGAGGGGGATCCACGGCCGGGGATATGCACATATTCTCGGTGTCCGAGCACGACATGAGGAGGGCTCTGACGCGTGTGAACACGAGGAAAGCTGTAGGCCCATATGGTATATCTGGGCGAGTACTAAAGTCTTGTGCCACTCAGCTTGCTCCAGTGCTCACCACAATATTCAACATCTCCTTGGCCAAGTCCGTGGTCCCTGCATGCTTCAAAAGATCCATCATCGTACCAGTGCCAAAGAATGCCTCTCCAGCTTGTTTGAATGACTACCGACTGGTGGCCTCGGTGGACATGAAATGCTTCGAGAGGCTCTTCAAGAACCACATCTGTGCCCTCCTCCCTCGCAATATGGACCTGCTGCAGTTCGCATACCGTCCAAACAGATTCACGGATGATGCGGTCTCCCAGGTTCTGCACACCACTCTCTCTCATCTTGACAGCCAGAAGGGGGGCTATGTGAGGATGCTGTTCATTGATTTTAGTTCAGCTTTCAATACCATAGTCCCCACTAGACTGGCTGAGAAGATGCTGAAACTGGGGCTTAACACTCCCCTGTGTGCTTGGGTCCTGTTCTTTCTCACTGCCAGGCCCCAAGTGGTCAAGATGGGGAGACATACATCTAACCCCCTCACCCTGAACACAGGATCCCCCCAGGGTTGCGTCCTTAGCCCCCTACTGTACTCCCTGTACACACATGGCTGTGTGGCCAGGTTCAGCTCAAACTCCATCATCAAGTTTGCTGATGACACTGTGGTGGTGGGCCTGATCTCCGATAACGATGAGAAGGCCTACCGGGAGGAGATGGCTAATCTGGCACTCTGGTGTCAGGACAGCTGCCTCCTCTTGAATGTCACAAAAACTAAGGAGCTGATTATGGACTTTAGAAGGGCTCAATATCCGAGGACGTACACGCCACTGGAGATAAATGGGATTACTGTGGATAGGGTGAGCAGCTTTAAATACCTGGGAGTCACATCACAGAGGATCTGACATGGACAACACACATTGCCGCACTGGTGGGTAAGGCAAGGCAGCGCCTTTACCACCTCAGACAGCTGAGGAAATTCAGAGTCTCTCTGAGGATCGTTCAGTGCTTCTACTCTGGGGCTGTAGAAAGCATCTTGTCCGGCAACATCTCAATCTGGTTTGGGAACAGCTCTGCCCAGGACAGGAAGGCTCTGCGGAGAGTAGTGCATTCGGCTGAACGCACAATGGGAACTACACTCGCCCCCCCTGCAGGACCTATACATCAGGAGGTGCAGATGCAGAGCCAGCAACATTATGGGGGACCCCTACCACCCCAGCAACGGACTGTTCCAGCTGCTACGGTCAGGCAAACGCCTCCGCTGTCACGCTGTGAAAACAGAGAGGATGAGAAGGAGTTGCTTCCCACAGGCCATCAGGACTGTTAACTCTTATATCACCAGGGACTAAATTACTGTATTAATTTATTTTTTGTGTTGTGTTTTGTAGTTTTAGCACAATCCGCAGGCATTGCCACTTTCATTTCACTGCACATTTTGTATGTGTATGTTACAAATAAAGTAGACTTGACTTGACTTGATTTGACTTCCCTGGACTGCATTACACACTATCTATAAAGTGCACTGCAATTACTCACCTGAGCTAACAAAAACAGCTCCACCATAATCTTGTGACTTCCATCAGCAAGGGATGCTTCAGGACACCAGCTGTAAGTCCTCTTCGAAGATGTATACTATTGTCACTTGGAGATATAATTATGTTCCTTCATTGTTGCTAGGTCCTGGAATATTTTCCACAACATCACAGTGGTTTGGAAAGGCAGATCATCTTTTCAATGATGATTCAGGATGGACAGTAAATGTTGACCTTTCCAGAGATGCCCAGATCCTATAAAAATGAATGTATTGACAAATAAACATTGGTCCTAAGATGTTAGGTAACTAAGAGGTGATTTGACTGAAATGTGTAAGATCCATGTAAGATTCTGAGGGGACTTGGAAAGGTAGATGCTGTAAGGATGTTTCTCCTCATGAGTTAGTGGCATAGTTTCAGAATGAAGGGCCAATCATTTCAGATGGTGATGAAGAGAATCTTTTTCTCTTGGGTGTCGGTACATTTTGGGAGTTTTCTACCTCAGTACCTAAATGACTAAAAGATTTAACTTTGCACTTTATGTATCCAATTGATTGACTTTGATTTCTTATGTCATGTTCTTTGATACCCTTTTACCTGATGGGAGAAGGGAGAAGAGGGAGTGGCCAGGGTGTGACTCATCCTTGATTATGTTGCTGGCTTTGCCTAGGCAGCTTGAGGTATCGCCACGCTGTCCTGCCAGCCGAATATGCAAATTAAAAGACACACCATGAAATATCCCCCACCCCCCATTAATTTAGTTCAGTTTAATTGAATTTTTAGAAACAAAAATGTGAAGACTTGTGGAGTTAAAGTTGAGGCTTGTATTTTGTGGAGACTGTTCTTTTGTTGCTGGATTTCAATGCTGACAATCCTGCCAATCACTTGAATTTCAATGCTGTGCACTGAATCATCTTGTCTGGGGTGCAGCATCTGTCTGATGACATTTTTATTGTGTTCTGTACTCTATTAGTCTGCAGCCATGAATGACACTGTGCAGAGACTGCTTTCATACTGCAGTGGCATCCTGCTATTGTTGCTTTTTGCCGACCAACAATAGCAGGCCTGAGTTAACATGGCTCTTTTCCAGTTTGCTCTTGTTTTCTTCACTGCAACATTTATGTCACAATACAGTAATGTTATCTCCATCTGCAGTGAGTGTTCTTGAAATTCTATGGATATCTTTATCCTACAGCCCACTTAGAGGAAAAGGGAGCACTTTTACTCATCCTCGTTTGACAAGATAATTAGAATCGCACAAATCATTGTATGAACATGTTACACAGGGGAAAAAAAAAAAGTGGTGGTATTATTAGCCAGAGGTAAACGACCTTGTGAAATGAATTGGAATATTATAAAAATGTGCTAAAAGGTAAATGAAAAGTGGCTCTGAAAAAAACCCAGTAATAGTATAAAAGGGTGCAATTGAAAGGCAGTAATAAGGTTGAAGTTTGAGAAACCGGGCCACTATTCTTTGCTAACAGAGCTTGATCTTAATTATAAAATATTTTGTAATTATAAATGCTTTTTAAAAGAAATACAGGATGCTTGAATAAGGGTCCTGGTCCCAAAATCTTAACTGTTTCTCTTTCCACATATGCTGCCAGATTGATTAAATGTTGCCTGCACAATCTGTTTGTGTTTCTGATTTCGAGCATCTGCATTTTTTTATTTTCTTCCGAAAGTATTATTTTCTTGATATTTCAGAGTTGTATTTATTGTTGTTCAATGGGGTCAGAAAGCAAACAATTTCAAAAGACAGCTTTGCCAATAATATTCGCACTCCAACCAAAAGTTATTTTTGACGAAAGATTTTTCCCTTTCTCATTTAGCTTCTTGACCTTTCCTTTACCTACCTCTGCTGGAGTTTTTCTGAGGTGGCAAATGGTTCCACGTCATTGTTCTCATGTGAAAATTAACATTAACACTCATTCCTTTAAATTGAATTTGGAAATTTAGTATTAAGAGCATAATCATGTGTAAATGTTCTTGCCCAACAAATAAAATCCTTCAACCTAGCTCAATTATTGGCAATATGCCACCAAAATCTTTAAAGAAAGTTCTGAATAACTGTTCTCTTGCTTCTGAAACTAAAGCACAACATGAAATTACACCATGTACTCATTTTTAATTTCTTTGATTTTGTATTTTCTCATGGGATGTTAAGATTATTTATCTACGCCAATATTTAATATCCATCCATAATTGTCTGAGAATGTGGCTACATTATTGAACCACTGCAATCTTTGTGTTAAAGCCAACCCCACGTTACCCTTTGGTCGATAGTTCTAGGATATTTTGACTTGGTAATGACGAGAGTGCAGTGATATATTTCCAAGCAAAGGATGACATGGTGCTTGAAGGGGGACTCAGTGGTGACTTCGCAACCATGCCCACCCAGTGGACCCAACTCACTCGTCGAAGACCCGCGCCGCGGACTGGAACCTGCTTAGAAGGCCCAGCTCGCCCGCCGTGGACCAGGGAACCACGAGACCCACGGGAACCCATCTGGAGGCCCGGTAAGCAGACCGGTTGCAGGAACGAGAGCGGTGCCTCGGCGGTGGAGTGGGCCACTGGAGACTAATGAAAAATGTCACTGCATTTAGTCAATGCTTGAAATCAGAAAATTGGCTGAAAAGTGTCTTCTATGATCATGAGGTCCTCAAGAGGAGACCATGATGGGACATACATTTGGCTCTTGTAGAAGAGGAAGGTTACTCATAGTTTAACCTTTATTTGTCCTTTCACATACAGGCTTTCCCCATCAAGGGTATGGATGTTCATGACCACTGCTTCCTTCATAACTCTCCATCATTCAGAGCTGAACATTGACCTTGTGCAATTATTTAGCTCTGTCTGTAGCATGCTGCTTCAATTTAGCATTTCTGAAATTCTTGTGTGTTTTTATTTCATCATATTTCATAATTTTTTTTAACTATGCAATGTTTTGCAATGCTTCCAATGTGAGCAATGTGGCCTGATTTAAGCTACAAGGCCTGTTCGAAATTTAGTTTCTTTACAAGGATTAAATATTTTTTTTTAGTTTAGACATCAGAGAAAGTGATCTAGTATCTTAAGCAGGGCTTAGCCATTGATCCTATTCAATTCAATTAAATTGTGGGATGATTTGCATCTTAATTCATATTACATCTTAAATTGTAACATCATTCAAAAAATCTCAGGCATATTAATTTTTCCTTTGGGTGCAAGTACCAACTGAGTAACATGTTGGTGATTGCATTTTGCATTCATTTCCAAAATTCAATTCCATTCACTTCAATCAAACCAACTTTCAGAAGTGAACCACAACACTCAGCACTAACTACTGGCAATGAACTAGCCTTAACTTTTTGATTAAGAGCCTTCCAGATGTCTACAGAGCTTTATGGGAAGAAGTTCTTTCCGCAGTCTCCTCAAAAGTTATTTTAAGTTTGACCTGGGCTTCCAAGTCAAAGGAAACAATTTACAATTAACCTTTTATTGGATGTATTACATGAGATCTTAACCTCCTGTTTGATGGACTAACAGACACCTCCATGCAACCCACACAATTTGTTATTTTGTTCTTATAACTGTCTCACATTCAGGTTTTCCTCACCCAGGATGTGGCTGTTCATGGACAATGCTTCCTTCATAACTCTCCCTCAGTCAGAGTTGACGAGCTTAGACCTTGTGCATGTATTTGGCTCTCTCTGCAGCACACTGCCTCTGTTAAGCATCCTTCTTAGTCCAGGTAACCTTTTGGTAAATCTGCAATGCACTTCCCTCAAGGTCAATATCCCTTCCTGGAGAGAGAAAATTGAACACAATAGTCAATAGTCAATAGTCAATAGTCGTTTATTTGTCACATACACATAAATGTGTAGTGAAATGAAACATTACCCGCAGTTGAACAATAAGACCAATAAGAATAATCAATAAAAATGCAATAACACATACAATCACAAACTAACACCAAACAAAAAGAAACATCCATCACAGTGAATCTCCTCCAGTCCCTCCTCACTGTGATGGAAGGCCAGAATGTCTTTTCTCTTCCCTGCCGTCTTGTCCCGCGGTCAGGCTGTTGGAGTTGCCACGTCGGGGCGGTCGGGGCTCCCGACATTGAAGCCCCCGCTGGGCAGTGAAAAACCCGCGGCCTATTCCAGGCCGCGCCGGACGGTGAAAGGACAATAATCTATTCTGCCAAAAAAGAATTTTCTGGAGATAATGGAACCATGTTGACATGCTCTCTGTGAGGTCTCAGATGAATTGACTTTGGCCTGGAATGCACTTAGATAGGAGACCAATTGAAAAGGCTCATTGACTGGGGTACTGAAAAAAACAATGGACTGAACTCAGCAAGAATCTCAATGACATTGCATGAGTTTATAAAAGAACTGTAATCCTATGTCACTATAAGATCAATCCCTGTGTATTCAAGTCCCCTTAAGGCAAAAGGCAATAAACATTGAGTTAGTCCCTTCTGCAAAAAAATACAGAAAGAAATGTCAAACAAGTATATTGATGTGGATGTTATTAATATAACAGCCTAGCTCCATGCCAAACATCTGATGTTCAACTCTCCACCACTCTCCCACATGCAAATAACCCCCTCTATCCAAATGATAACAGTGAGAAGAGATAATACTTGATTCAGTCAGAGTAGGACGGAATTACAGAAGGTCATTTAAAGAGGAATAGCTGAGGCAAAGTAGGTCAGTGGGGACGTAAAGTGCACAAGAGAGAAGTAAGTTCAAAAGTAGATATGTTTGGAGATTATTTGCTGCTTATTATGCCTAATGATTCAAGCCCACTTCACATTGGAGAATTGTAAGTACAGTCTCTCTGCAGATTACTCCGCAACAAATCATGTAGGAGTGCAAATGCCCTGATGTAGTTTTAATAAGCATTAATGAATGAATGGACCTGGGTATTCCTGGAACACAATCCATTGTACTTCAGACTCTTTCGTTTAGGAACCCAGAAATCTTGCAAACAAAAAGTGTAATTGTGGAATAAGTGGCTATGGTGTTATTTCTGCCATACTTTGCTGCTACATTTCATCTTACTCTTGCCAAAACAGTTGGAAGCTAAGTGTCCAGCTGCCCCCATTAAACTCACTTAGGAATCCCAATTTAAACAAATGTTCAAAGAACTGCCATTTAGTCTGAAAAATAATAAAGCTGGTTGCTAACTGTGGTTTGATTTATGGATTATTATGCATTTCTGATTGTTTTTAAATAACATGCTAAATGCATTGCTAATCAGAACTTGATATTTTCCATACATTAGAGGCTCTTTTATACCCTGCGGCAATCTTGGCCTCTGCCTTCATTACCAATTCAAGACATGATTTGTTCAGGAGAATATTGGTGTCAATAATAAGCTTAATTATTAAACAGTTGAATGTGTAGCTTTAAAGGCTATTTCGCCTTTAAATCTTGAATTTGAACTGGAAAAACTCGAATCTTTCTTAATCCTTCACAGCAGCAACATTATGATGTCCTGAAAACAGCCTGGCCTTTCTAAAAGGAAAATTAGGACATAACAGTGGAAAAAAAAAAATCCTTAAAGAGTAATTTGTGGGGCAGGGTTAACAAGTTATACGATTAAAATACATTTAGCTGAATGCATAGCATCTCATCTCCAGAATTAAACCATAGTACTTCTGCTAGCCAGTATCTCTGATTGTGACATGTCCGAAAATCATGGCAATTCACTTAACCCCCACATATTTCAACTTTGATCCCTCTAGATTGTCAGACTGGTATCCGTTTTTCCTGATACTAGCTATTGCTACCCACTATATTGTCCATCTCTTCCCTTTTAATTTTCCACAGTCCCTTTCCTTGTCATTTCAAGATTTACTCTAATGTTCAAGTGGTCTCTTTACTGCAAAGACACAAGAGGCTCCCACTAGATTTCCTTTCTACTCTACATGAACTTACCACTTCTCGGACAATTAGGTTTGAACCTTAGGACTATTGATCTAAGGACAGAACATAGTCCCTGAATTTCCATGCAGTTAATTTTGGATCAGGCTCCTTCCACTTGTAGATAGAGTCATAGTGATTCAGTGAGACAGTGTGGAAACAGGCTCCGTCGGCCCACCTTGCCCACACTGGCCATCATGCCCAGCTACACTAGTCCCACCTGCCTGTGCTTGGTCCATATCCCTCCAAACCTGTCCTATCCATGTACTTGTCTAACTGTTTCTCACATGTTGGTATAGTCCCAGCCTCAATTACCTCTTGTTCCGTACACCCACCACCCTCTGTGTGAAAAAGTTACCCCTCAGATTCCTAAATCTTTTCCCTTCACCTTAACCTACGTCATCTGGTGCTCAATCCCCTTACTCTGGGCAAGAGACTCAGTGCATCCATCTGGCTCTTGTTCCATGTTAATTAAACCAGTAACTTCATTATATTTCACTTTGAAAAGCAAAGGTCACAGACACTTGGTTCTATTCTCATTAGACCACATTGTATTTGAGGAATTCCTGCAGATCAATTTAACATGAAAGTAATTTTATGTATGTAGATTGACATTTCTTCAGACAACCTAAGGTGCACCTCATATTTTGCTCTCTCTCTCTCTCTCTCTCTCTCTCTCTCTCTCTCTCTCCCTCCCTCCCTCCCTCCCTCCCTCCCTCCCTCTCCCCCTCCCTCTCCCTCTCTCCTCCCTCTCTCCCTCTTTCCTCTCTCTCTCCTCTCTCTCTCCTCTCTCTCTCTCTCTCTCTCTCTCTCTCTCTCTCTCTCTCTCTCTCTCTCTCTCTCTCTCTCTCTCTCTCTCTCTCTCTCTCTCTCTCTGCCGATTGCCTTTCCGGGTCCAATAAGAGCTTAAACCACTTCAATACAAAATTAACAATTAGTCCTCTGGCAGGACTCAAAATACATATAATAGTATTTACCCCAACAATTTTATTGGATTAATTTGCTAATTCATGTGGATGTCAGTGCATGCCCTGATGTACATCAAAGCACCAAAGGATAATATATTTTTAACAACTAGTTAATTCACTCCTGAATATGACTTTGAAGCCATTATATGATGACTTATTCCTTCTATTAGCTATTAACCTATATTCTATATTCAGCATTGGTCTGAGTGAAACCTAATAATTCTGAATAAATCATTGGAGTCCAGTCTTTCTCATTGAAGTACGTTCAGACCTCTGCACTTGTTCTGTGGGTGCAGAATTTAGTGACAGATTCCAGGTGCAAAATATATCACTGCACCCCATCAATGAAGTCCCCAAGGGGGGACATATTTACTGGGATTCCTTGCTAGGGAATCATCTAGTGTTTCTGATGCCAAATGGCATGTGATGGACAGCGCAGTGGTAGAGTTGCTGCCTTACAATGCCAGAGACCCGGGTTTGATCCTGTCTACGGGTGCTGTCTGTACAGAGTTTGTAAGTTCTGCCTGTGACCATGCAGATTTTCCCTTGGCGCTCCGGCTTCCTTCCACGTGCCTAAGACGTGCAGGTTTGAAGGTTAATTGGCTTTTGTAAATTGTCACTAGTGCGTAGTCTAGAACTAATGTACGGGTGATCGCTGGTCGACATGGATGGTGAGCCGAAGGGCCTGCTTCCACGCTGTTTCTCTAAAACTAAAACTAAAAACTAAATCTGATCTCTCATGGTGTCTAAGGTCTCAATGATTTCAATATGAATTCTAGATCTGGAGATTGAGAAATTGGAGGAGGTTTAATTATGTTTGCTTTAGCTGAGTGCCTTAATTATTACTAAATACCTTATCCATTTCTCATTAACTTAATTATTATAATGGAAGTCATATTTTAATGTTATTTCTATAAATTTAAATGGAACTTAAATATCGCCAAACCAGTTGATAAAACTCTGATCCAAAATGGACTTCTATCAAAGAACCTCGACCCTCTCGATTTGACTGTTGAGAGTTGAGTCACTACCTGATACCAAGCTCCAGACAACAAAGAGTCCTTGAGATGAGGTCTCCACATCTGACCCAAGGTAAATGCAGGTGTGCAACAGCCCTTTACCATCACAACCTGGCCCAACTTTTCCACCGGATAGACTGAACTCTTACTTAGATCACTACTATTTTCTTCATTTCATTCTTGGCTGTTAGGCAAAATACAAACTATCCTTGAAAGGTGACGTTACTCAAGTCAAATTATTCCTGGCTCGTTGGTCTGCACTCTTCATCAGATTAGTAGAATTGGGCTGTCAACTCTGCCATATATTGGGAGTTCATGGTCTTTTAGTATTTATATAATGGTTTGGCATTGGAAAGGCACTTTGTGCAGTGTGATTGCACATGCAATACTTTGTTAATGTGATGTATTATGCATGAAGGCCTCAACAAGCATTTAACATTACTACCACAACATATGTGCTCCAGAAGCCACGTGGGCTATAAGTATAAGAGGCTTCAAAATGGAAAGAATGCTCACTGGGACCAAATTTAAGTGGTACTATCCATTGGGAATCTTGCACTGAAGATGCCCACCAAATATCCATCATTTTCCGAGAGAATGCCGATGAGAACATTTGGAAGTAATGCATGATTACTGAGGAAGGCCATGCAGAAGGCCTAACATTTGCAATTCTTACACACAGAATAAGGTCACTCCTCTGTCACTGCAGAAAATTGTCAAGCATCATCTCCATTGAATTATTTTGTTCGACACTTTTGGGATGCTTCTGAGTCCTTTAAACTTTTTAACTTTCTAGGTCTGTGGGCACTGAAGACTCATTTCAAAATGGAGACAGATGCACCTGTGCAGTGTTGAGGGATTGATAGAAACATAGAAAATAGGTACAGGAGGAGGCCATTTGGCCCTTCCAGCCAGCACTGCCATTCATTGTGATCATGGCTGATCATCTACAATCAGTAAACTGTGCCTGCCTTCTCCCCATACCCCTTGATTCCACTAGCCCCATGAGCTCTATCTGCAGAGTTGCAGTCTCCAACCATCAATTCAATTCCAATGTCTGTGACACTGTGCACGTGCAACGACAGATTCAGCAAGGCCTGCAATCAGATCTATCTTCGGTAGTCTACTCAGCATATGGCAGAATTTCTACTTCCCCGGAGGTCATCAGGTCGACATTCTAATGATACTTTGATCTTGCATCTTAGAAGTACGAGGGTCTTCTAAGATGACCCTCGTAACTATGTGACTGACCTCTGACTGCACAATCTAGTGCAGGCATGGTCCAAGAGAATGCATTCTTTAGTGGACATAAAAGATTCCAAGCTATATTTCACAGTAAAGATACCCCAAATGTCCTGTTAAAAAATAATCCCTTGGACAACATACTAAAGAAGCAAATTATCTGATCATCATCACATTGCTGTTTAAGGGAGCTTGCCTGGCAGTACACTTTTCAGATTGCAGTAGAAATGTGTTATTTATCTGAAAAGCATAATATACAGAGGTTTGAAAGTGCATTGGGAAAAGACCAAATTTTTCCCTTCTCAATGTAAAGTTAGTTCTAAGAGCATTTATATAGTTCAACCAAAATCTATCTCTCCTGAAAAACATATCAATAGATAATGTTTAGCAGTTGATAATAAACATTTTAGGTATTATGAAGATGAAATATGATATTTATAAAACACTTATTGCGGACATGATTTGTGAGAGGCACATTTTCTGTGCTTGCCATAATATGCTACAATAGCCTGCGACACAGCAACAGTAATTCACTGCTGTCATTTTGAGTACTTCTGTGTGTGTCTTCTACTTTCCATTGTTACAGAGATCTCAGTATGATATAGCCCTCTCACTTGCTCTGACAGATATCAATAATAACTAGAATTAAAAACAAAGGCACAATCTGTCTGAAATGTAGAACACATTCCCACGCAAGTAATCCAACTCGCTCCCGAGAGAATGGAAATGATTGAAAGCACCAATAAAAAGGTCTTTTGCATCTCTTTACAGTTCTGTTTTGCTTTAACATGTCATCTCCATTTTGTTTCATGGACTTCTAACATTTTTAGTTCCGTATTTTTTTTACTTGATTCCCACTCCTCCCATTTTTATATTATTCTCCGCTCCATTTTTGTGCCCATTCTTTCCATTACATTTAAATTCATCTTGCATTTTCTAAAGTTTCTTCGAGCTTGACAATGGTGAATCATCTGAAATAAATAATATTGTTCTGTAAAGCTCTAGCCTGTCCCCATAGCTCAGCCTCTCAAGTCCTGGCAACATCCTCATAAACCTTCTCTGCACTCTTTTCAGTTTAATTACTTCCTTCCAAGAGCATGGTACTGAAGACAGTTCTACAAATGTGGCCTCACCAACGTCTTGTACGACTGCAAAATAACGCTCCTACTTCTATACTCAATACCTCGGCTGATTAAGGCCAATGTACCAAAAGCCTTCTTGATGATCCTGTCTACCTGTGACACCACTTTCAGCGAACTATGTACCTGCACTCCTAGGTCCCTCCATTCTACATCACTCCCCAGGGCCCCACGATTCACTGAAGATCCTGCCCTGGTTTGACTTTCCAAAATGTGTCAGTATAGTGCCTGTAGATTGCTGGATTCTTTCCGTTCCCTGAATTTCTTCATTTCTCCTGGATGGATGTACATTTCAATTAAGATGGATAAGTCTGTGTCCACCCTTTACCAAAACTTCTTTATATCTCAGAGTCTCTTTTGTGCAAGGCAATCTTTGTTATCCTTGGATCCAACCGATGCCCAATCCCACATTTGATCTCCTACTTTCTCCTGATGCCTCCCCATCCCACTGTAGTTGCACAAATATAATGAAATTGATCTATGTCCTGACACAAAATGTAACAGTAAGTGTTGAATACGAATTTGCATTTAGATGAAGCAACTCTTTGATAGCACTAACTCTTTGTTAGTATAAGCCCATATTAACAAAGAGTTGCCCAATCAAAATGTAAATTCATGAAATAAGTCAAAGTGAGAACACTGCAAATAATATGAGATGAACTAGGAGTGTGCAGTCAGACCCAAATCTTTGCAACAACCAGAAAACCCCAATAATTCAATGAAGGAAAGATTACTGGAATGTGATAATATCCCAAAGTGTCCTGCCAACATTTGACTTCAGAAGCATGGTGGCAACAGTTGGAGCCTGTGCTTGGTAGATGAAGGTTGGAGTTCCCACAGAACACTTATTGAATTGGTGTTTTCTGCCAGTCCTGCAACAAAGTGTTAGATCTCTGCCATTTGCATATCGTTGGGCTTGAGAGCCTGAACCTCGAGCTGGGCACCAATTCCACATTGGAAAGGATTGATTACAAGCCTCACACAAAGCCCAGGTTCCCTGATGTTTCACGTGGTCTCTAACATAGTCCATAGAATGACTGAAATGTCTCCATGTGTATTCTCATCAGTCTTAGTCATTGCAATCTTCACCTTAAGTGGAGGGTAATTTGGAGATTGGAAGGGTGTTGGCAGGAATGAGAACTTTGGGCATCGGTCTGGCCATGGAAATCCCAAACCCATGTGCTGGATCTCCTATGAGTGGCGTCATGCACCCAAGGAATGAGATGAAGATTGCAATAATGAAGACTGATGAAGTACTAGGAACTAATCTGGTGAATGCATCATTTTGTCCAGATGGCATTTCATGTACTCAATTCAGGCAAAGACTTTGGTGCTTAAAAGGTGTCGGTTGTGATGGTTTCTCCACACACTCATCCTAAATACAAGTAGTTTTAAATCAAACCTCGTAACAGCACCGCGTCAGCACACACTGTTGGGAATCTCCATTTGTAGGTTGAGACCATGGCTGAGTTACTAAATGCGCACGACTTATCTGTGCATAGAAACACTGGAATAGGTTAAGCCATCTGGTTCATAGAACCCGTTCTGTCATTCAATGAAGTCACAGTAATACCCAAACACTGCAAGTACTAAAAATAAAAACAGGAAAAACTGGAAATATTCAGCATATCAGGCAGCAACTGTAGTGTGAAACACATTGCTAACGTTGAAGTGTGTAAACCTTTCATCTAAACTAGAAAGAGTTGACAATGGACAGGTTTTAAGCAAGTACACAGATGGGAAGAGAGAAGGAAGGGAGGAAAATACAAAAGGATGATTTGTTATCGAGTGGAAGGCAGACAAGATTAAAATAAAATGGAGTTTCTTGCATGCAAATGGGGACTCGAGATGGACATATAAGAAGATGGAAAAGCGGGAATGGGTACCATTCTGTATAGTTTGAAAAGTAGGGAGAGTGGATATGATCTGAAAGTTGTAAACTCAAATATTGAATAAGGACTTTTTGTATGTGGTCCTCAAAGAAAATAGAAGTGATTTTACAGGAATGGTGGGCTCTCATGCTACTCTCTAAAAATAGTGGAGCAGTATGAATGTGACAATTTCAAGCTAGTCAGTGTAATGTTCCAGACAGCAAAACTGTCAGAGATGATAATCTGGATGGAAAGGAGAGTGACTGATCATTTATCAGACTGAAATAAAATATAAAAAGGAATCGTTCGAGGGTCAACATTAGTTCACTGTCAATTTGAGAAATACTGAAGATCTGGAAGTAGATGGTCTAAAATCAATTGAAAAGATAGTTTAATGTGAGAAGTATGTTCATTTTTTATTTTCCAGAGGTATAAGAATGAGGAAGGGCTGTGATGATGGTTAAGTTTCAGTTTATTGACACAGTGTGATATTTGCGTTGTACATAGAATTTGGATAATTGTTTATAAACTGCATATATGTATGTTTGCGTGTGCATATATGTGGGTATGTATGTATGTATGTGGCATATGTATGGATGTATATATGTATATGTTTGTGAATGTGTATCTATCTATCTATCTATCTATCTATCTATCTATCTATCTATCTATCTATCTATCTATCTATCTATCTATCTATCTATCTATCTATCTATTTATCTATCTATCTATCTATCTATCTATCTATCTATCTATCTATCTATCTATCTATCTATCTATCTATCTATCTATCTATCTATCTATCTATCTATCTATCTATCTATCTATCTATCTATCTATCTATCTATCTATCTATCTATCTATCTATCTATCTATCTATCTATCTATCTATCTATCTATCTATCCTACTAAAACTCAGATCTTGTATTTATATGTATAACATATATATGTATATATATGTATATATATATGTATTTTGACATTGAAAAATAATGGCATATTTAAAGGGTTGCAGTTACTGGCAGGGAAAATTGAAAAAAAACTGTAAGAAAGAAATATTCAATTGAATTAATAGAGTTCAAAAGGAAGGAAGTGATGCTAAAACTGAAGGAATCAAACTGTGAGCTTTGCTTGTGAACAGGAAGTTTAGTTTAGAGATACAGTGCGGAAACAGACCTTTTGGCCCACCAGGTCTCCACCGACCAAACATCTCCGCATATTAACACTATCCTACACTCAAACGAGGGGCAATTTTTTTAAAATACCAAGCTAATTAACTTGCAAACCTGTACATCTTTGGAGTGCGGGATGAAATCGAAGATGTTGGTGAAAATCGGAGGAAGAAAGATTCTAAGGGGAGTAAAAGGCAACCGTGGCTGACAAGGGTCGTTAGGGATGGAAGAAAACTAAAAGAAAAGATGTATAACACAGCAAAGAGTAACGGGAAGCCAGAGGATTGGAAAACTTTCAAAGGACAACAGAAGGTAGAAAAAAGGGCAATATGGGGTGAAAAGATGATGTACAAGGGTAAGCTGGCCAAGAATATAAAGAAGGATAGTAAAAGCTTCTTTAGGTAAGTTAAGAGAAAAAGATTAGTAAAGACAAATGTGGGTCCCTTGAAGGCAGAAACAGGTGAAATTATTATGGTAACAAGGAAATGGCAGAAGAGTTGAACAGGTACTTCAGTTCTGCCTTCATTAAGGAAGACACAAACAATCTCTCAGATGTACTAGAGGACAGAGGATCTAGGGAGGTGAGAAAAAAAAATCACCTAGAGAGTTGTGAATTTGTGGAATTCTCTGCCACAGAAGGCAGTGGAGGCCAATTCACTGGATGGATTTAAAAGAGAGTGAGTCAGAGCTCTAGGGGCTAGTGGAATCAAGGGATATGGGGAGAAGGCAGGTACAGGTTACTGATTATGGATGATCATCCATGATCACAATGAATAGCAGTGCTGGCTCAAAGAGCCAAATGGCCTCCGCCTGCACCTATTTTCTATGTTTCTATGTTTCTATGTAAAACTTACGCAGGTCACAGGGAGAATGTACAAACTCCATACAGACAAGCACCCGTAGTCAGGATCAAACCAGGATCTTTGGCGCTGTAAGATAGTAGTTCTACCTCAATGCGACCATGCTGCCCTATGCTATGATCTGTGCCAACTATGATGCCAATTTAAATTGCACATCTGTTTGCACATTGTCCATATCCCTCAATTTCCTCCTGTTCATGTGTTTGTCAAAATGCCTCTTAATCCTTGCTTTTATTTATGCATTCATCACTTCCCCTGCCAGTGCGTTTCAGGCACCCACCACTCTCTATGTAAATAAAAATTGCATCGTAAATCCCCTTTAAACTTTCCCTTATTTTTCACCTTAAAGCTATCACCTTTAGTGTTTGGCATTTCCACCAGGCGAAAGAGATTCTGTACTACCTACCCTGTTAACTGTGAGGCCAGAGAAATACAATGACCACTGTTATCAATATTTGTGGCGTTAATAGCCAAACTTAAATTCTGCAACATCTAATGAATAATTCATGTGGAAATATAAAAATAATGGAAAAGTAATGGTGAAATGCCATTTTTGTAAAATTAATGAAAAATTGGAATTCACAGAGTAATGTTTCATCACAAGTAAATGGCAATTTGCATTTTAATAATACCGAGATGCATTCATTCGTCATTATATTTTTCAGGAAAATCAAGGACAACATGCTTCAAAAAATATTCACAAATAAAAGTCCTTTGGCAATGTTCTGAAAAATATATTGTTGCAGTTTGAATACATTTGTACAACAACGATTGTCCTCAACTACCATAAATTCTGGGTAACATTGCTATCAAAGTATGATAAGGTTTCAGGAACTGAATAATCCCACCTCGTCACCAACAATCAATTCACAGCTTCATAAAAAAATATCGATTCTCATTCATAGTTAATATGGGTCCCTTTAAATTGTGATATATATATATATATATATATATATATATATATATATATATATATATATATATAGATTATTTCAATACAACCCTGATAGTTTTAATTAAAATAAGTTTCGATATCCTTATATTTTCATATTAAATTGTGAAATAAAAATGACCATAGGTTTGCACGCATCAGCTATCTATTTCATCGATTCCTGAAAGATCACCTGTGAATGAGAATAACCCCAACAATTGTTTTAACTATCAAATAGTAGGCAATCTCTCTGTAGCTGTATACAGAACAGCAACAAATTGCTTGATGCACTTGTGGTGAGATTCCTGTGTTGAAATCCGATTAAAGATACGTTGCTTCGTTTACCTCCTTCTTACCTTCCACATATAGTCTTGTTCCTGTCCAATAATGCTCTGCCATTTCATTAGATTTAGATTTATTTAGAGATACAGTGCAGAAACAGGCCCTTCGGCCCACCGGGTCCGCGCCGCCCAGCGATCCCTGCACATTAACACTATCCTACACCCACTAGGGACAATTTTTTAAAAACATTTGCCCAGCCAATTAACCTACAAACCTGTACGTCTTTGGAGTGTGGGAGGAAACCGAAGATCTCGGAGAAAACCCACACAGGTTACGGGGAGAACGTACAAACTCCGTACAGTACAGCACCCGTAGTCAGGATCGAACCTGAGTCTCCGGCGCTGCATTCGCTGTAAGGCAGCAACTCTACCGCTGCGCCACCGTGCCGCAGGCATGGTGGCATTAGGAAAGCCACACAATCCTTAGACATCTTCAAGATGCTCCTCATTCTTTCTTCATTGATGCAAGCTGATGAGAGCTGTGAGAAATACTCAAAAAGTGTAATTGGACTGAAATGTATTTACCTTTTCAGGTTGAACCTCATAGGTCAGCGGGTAATTCAATGCAGAAATACTGAATGGGCAGGCGGTCAGATGGCAGCCACTTGAACTTCCCTCTCCTCTGCTGGACTCACTGAGTTTGGGCCAAACACATACATCTTAAACTACACTTCTCTCAGCGTTATGCTGGTCATGACTGATATATCAAGCACAGTTCCTTTCATTTGAATGGCAAAGTTATGCAAAACTAATGGTTAGATTAATTAATATTAATGATTTATTTAATTAACCTTCAGCTGAAAGCAATTCTAGATACATTTATTTTTTATATTAATTAAATCTGTTCCAGCTGTTTTCACATCTGATTACCAGAGATTTTTAGACACAGTTGAATGGACTTTTGACACCACAAGCTGTGAGAAGGCCTTCAGGAATGTCTAGGGGTATGGGTGGTCCAGTTGTTCCTCGTGAGCTGCCCTGCTTTGCTGGATAGCCATGGCAATTAACCTCTATGTTTTATTAGTCCTAGAGGGCAGCTTAGGTTTAGGGTGTCTGCAGGGATTGTTTGGGTGTTGGTATTGGTTTATTGCTATTGGTTTATTATTGTCACATACACCAATATACTGTGACAAACTTTGCACGCATGGCATCCTGTCAAATCAAATGATAGAGATACACAAAATGCTGGAGTAACTCACCGGGACAGACAGCATCTCTGGAGAGACCCTTCTTCAGACTGACGTCAGGCGGGAAGGAGATAGATAGATAAAGAAGTGTGAAGGTGTGAAAACAAGACAGTGAGATCAAAGAAAATGTAGAATTGATCATAGCAATCGGAGATAAAATGTAGTTGGAGACAATAAGACTGGTGGGAGAACTGGGAAGGGGAGGGATGGAGAGAGAGGGAAAGCTAGGGCTACTTGCAGTTAGAGGTCAATGTTCATACCGCTGGGGTGTAAGCTGCCCAAGCGAAATATGAGATGCTGTTCCTCCAATTTGCACTGGGCCTCACTCTGACAATGGAGGAGGCCCAGGACAGAAAGGTCAGTGTGGGATTGGGAGGGGGAGTTAAAGTTTCCAGCAACCGGGAGATCAGGTAGGTTCAGGCAATAAAGGTTCAGGTGAACTTTACCACCAATACTATTGTTGTGATGAAGATTTTCTACAATGAATTTCATCTCTTGGCAGAACTCGATATTGTTTAATTGGTGAAGTGGAAAATGCTCGAACCTTTGTCCTTGAAATGAGTTGGGACTGTAAATATAATTCAGCAGAAGAAAAAGGAGCAGGGAAGCAGGAGCAAGCTAATATGTCATGAACAATTTTCAACATTGATGATGAGAGTGGAGGCTGGATTCAAAACTGAGGTCACTATCATAGATCCAGCATCTGCTGGTGACATGGGCTCAGAGTGAAATGTTGACCTTAGTCTGACATTTCTCGCTACCTGTAAAATGCACAATATCACTCGCATATATAACATTTATGGATTTTACAGAGGCTAACTTAGTGAAGTAGACATTCCAGATGAAAAATTAACAAAATCCCTCATGGGTTCATTTGCAATTCATTTAATTAAAATTCTGCACTTTAGTGAAGCTTTGCACACCTTGTGCCAGAACATTTTTAGTAGGCCTGGAAGATTAAGCAGTAAATATCATTTTGCATGTGGTGAATAAAGATGCACAGGCATTTCCAGCAATATTTAAATGATAAGCTTTATTAAGAGCTGCAGTCATTTTTTTCAACTATTTCAACCAAATCATATTCTTTCCATTAAACCATATGTAGGAGTTTTGTCGGAATGTTTTAGTTAAAATTTATATTTGAGGCGTTGAGTACACTAAACAGTGTTAAAAACGGAGATAAAAGAAAGACTGGCTGGATAGAGGGTAGATAAGGCATCGGGTCTGGGTGAGATGCATCCTAATATCAAGGAAATTCTCATGGACAGCACAGTGGCACAGCAGTAGAGTTGCTGTCTCACAGCACCAGAGAAACGGGTTCGATCCTGACTGTGGTTAGACACAAAAAACTGGAGTAACTCAGCGGGACAGGCAGCATCTCTGGAAAGAAGGAATGGGTGACGTTACGGGCCGAGAACCCTTCTTCAGACTAAGGGTGCTGTCTGTACGGTGTTTGTACGTTCTCCCTGTGACTGCTTGGGTTTTCTCCAAATCCTCGGGTTTCCTCCCACGCTCCAACAACATACAGGTTTGTAGGTGAAATGGCTTCAGTAAAATTGTAAATTATTTGTGTTGGATAGTGTGTTGGATAGTGTGTTGGATAGTGTGTTGGATAGTGTGTTGGATAGTGTGTTGGATAGTGTGTTGGATAGTGTGTTGGATAGTGTGTTGGATAGTGTGTTGGATAGTGTGTTGGATAGTGTGTTGGATAGTGTGTTGGATAGTGTGTTGGATAGTGTGTTGGATAGTGTGTTGGATAGTGTGTTGGATAGTGTGTTGGATAGTGTGTTGGATAGTGTGTTGGATAGTGTGTTGGATAGTGTGTTGGATAGTGTGTTGGATAGTGTGTTGGATAGTGTGTTGGATAGTGTGTTGGATAGTGTGTTGGATAGTGTGTTGGATAGTGTGTTGGATAGTGTGTTGGATAGTGTGTTGGATAGTGTGTTGGATAGTGTGTTGGATAGTGTGTTGGATAGTGTGTTGGATAGTGTGTTGGATAGTGTGTTGGATAGTGTGTTGGATAGTGTGTTGGATAGTGTGTTGGATAGTGTGTTGGATAGTGTGTTGGATAGTGTGTTGGATAGTGTGTTGGATAGTGTGTTGGATAGTGTGTTGGATAGTGTGTTGGATAGTGTGTTGGATAGTGTGTTGGATAGTGTGTTGGATAGTGTGTTGGATAGTGTGTTGGATAGTGTGTTGGATAGTGTGTTGGATAGTGTGTTGGATAGTGTGGTGGATAGTGCTAGTGTGTGGGGTGATCACTGGTTAGCACGGACTTGGCGGGCTGAAGGGCTGTTTCCACATTATATCTCTAAAGTCTAAAGTCGATAGAAAAGGGAGGTTCCACGAAGGCAGTTCTGCCCATAATCTTCCATTGTTTCTTAAATCCGTAAGGGGAGACTGTAGATATTACATTCCTGTTTAATATAGAGATAAATTCAAAAGGGACTTTTTCTGGTCAGCTGCCAGTGACTCGTGGTGTTCCGCTGGGACACCACTACTCTTCACTTTGTATGTCAATGATTTGGATGATGGAATTGATGGCTTTGTGGCCAAGTTTGCGGATGATACAAAGGTAGGTGGAGGGGCAAGTAGTGTAGAGGGAGCAGAGATTCCATTGAAGGACTTGGACAGGTTTTGGGTGTGGGCAAAGAAGTGTCAGATGGAATACAGAAAAGCAAATTGTGCAGTCATGCACTTTGGTAGTAGGAATAAAGGCATTGACTATTTTTTAAACGGAGAGCAGATTTAGAAATTGAAGGTGCAAAGGGATTTTGGAGTGCTGGGGCAGGATTCCCAAAAGGTTAATTTGCAACTTCTTCCTTTGTCTCGCCCCCCTGACATCAGTCTGAAGAAGGGTCTCGACCCGAAACGTCACCCATTCCTTCTCTCCCGAGATGCTGCCCGACCTGCTGAGTTACTTCAGCACTTTGTGAATAAATACCTTCAATTTGTACCAGCATCTGCAGTTATTTTCTTATAGGTTAATTTGCAAGTTGAAACAGTATTATGGAAGGCAAAAGCAATATTAGCATTCATTTCAAGAGGACTAAAATATATATTTAAAACAGGGATGCTATGCTGAGGCTTTATAAGGCACTGGTCAGACTGCATTTGGAGTATTGCGAGCAGTTTTGGGCCCCACATCTGAAGAGGGATGTGCTGGCATTGGAGAGGGTCTAGAGATGGTTTATGAGAATGGTTCTGGGGATGAAGGGGTTAACATATGATGCGTGTTTGACGGCACTGGGCCTGTACTCACTGGAGTTTAGAAGGTTGAGGGGGGACCTCATTGAAACTTACCAAATAAAGGCCTGGATAGAGTGAATGTGGAGAGGACCGTTTCCACTAGTGGGAGTGTCTATGACCAGAGTCCATTGCCTCAGAATAAAAGGATGAACCTTTAGAAAGGAGATGAGGAGGAATATATTTAGTCAGAGGGTGGTAAGTCAGTGGAATTCATTGTCACTGATGGTTGTGGAGGCCAAGTCATTGGGTATTTTAAAGTGGAGATTGACATATTCTTGATTAGTACGGGTGTCAAACATTAAGGGGAGAAGGTAGGAGAATGGGGTTGAGAGTGGAGGATCGATCAACCATGATTGAATGGCAGAGTAGACTCAATGGGCTGAATAGTCTAATTCTGCCCTTATGGCTTATGAATGTATTAAGTCCATCAATTTATGAATTCAATTAATTGAGCACTTTTAGCCAACAAAAGTCACAGAGATCTGATCAGTTACTACTGAAGATAGACACAAAATGCTGGAGTAACTCAGCGGGAAGAAGGGTCTCGGCCTGAAACTCACCCATTTCTTCTCTCCAGAGAGGCTGCCTGTCCCGCTGAGTTACTCCACCATTTTGTGTCTATGATCAGTTGCTGATCATACTATCTGGCTTATGGCAGTTAGTGATAACTGGGTATCCCTCAAAATTGAAAGTCTTCTACTCATGGTTATTTTTTTTATAAGGAATTTGAATACCCAATTCTTCTTCTTCTTTCGTGTCCATCATTCAAATATTGCATCACTGTCATCGTCTGTCCTGAAAAGGGCGCAAGCTTCCGGCAACAACCAGTGGGAGCCTCACTTGTACAGTAGACGATGGTGGTAGCAGAATTAGCTCAGGACACCTCCAGTTTCCAGCCCCGCGACGTGGACGCTTCTGCTCTGGGGCCAATACCCAATTATGACAATACATGCTGGGACACTAAAGTTTTTTAACGCCTTTCAAAATATTATGGATCTGTCATTGACTGCTTGAAAGTAATGTAAGTTGCTTCATTAATATGTAAACCATACCTAATCTCTTTTCTATTATTTTCTGCAAGTATGTCGACCAGAGATAGTATCATATCCTCACCAGTATGTTTTCTATCACAATATTAGCAAAGCAGATTCAGATTTTTGGCTGATTATTGCACTTTAAAATTGTGTACATCCATGCTTTGTGTGCATGACAGGTGTGTTCTAAACTATACCTCACTCTTCAGCACTCAGCATCAGATATTAGAAATGTTTAAATAAACTAAATGTTAAATTGATGTGTTATTAAAGCGTATTAATAGCCAGGCCATGGAAGTGCCTTTTGCTTGAGCTGCAGCCCAGTCATTTTATGTTAATTCCATTTAATAACAAATACACTTTGGGGACACAGAGCTACTTTCCCACAGATATTGCCTATGATTTGTGAATAGCTTGTACAGAACGTGGCGGTCAATTGACAAATGCATTTAAATGCAGGTTTTATGCACAATTTTATATCATTATGCAACATTAATTCTTGCTTTCCTTCGTCTTTGGTCATTTTTCAAAGTGATGGGAAAGTAGATTCTCCTGATAACCTACCACAATATTATGAGTAGCTCCTGAATTTCCTTAGATCTTCGCAATAAATTCCAAAGTTTATATGGTAATAGATTGTATCACATATATTTTTGCAAGAACTTCAGAATTCCTTGTGGGAAAGCAATGAGACTCCATGCGAATACTTAACAAAAAGCAGCTAAAACAGTTAATAAGGGATACTAAAAAGAAAATTTCGGGGCTGATTAACTTCCTGCTGCCTGCTGAAATGTAATTCTCAATCTATCACAACATACTTTTCTTATTTGCATTTTATGTCGCATATCTTTATTATATGCAACAAACTGCTTTTACGGCATGTGTCCTTGACCAACAGTATGCCAACAGTATGTCTCTGGCAGCCGAAAAGAGCTCCAAGCTGTTTATTTTCAACCACTAGGTACATTGAAGATTGCGAATGAAAGGAAATGCTCTGATTTGTAACTGGTAAGGTTTTATCCGTGAAAGATCTATGTTGGTGTCACAATCACAGAGTCATACAACAAAGAAATTGGCCCTTTGGCCCAATGAGTCTGCACGGACCATCAATCACCCACTTACACCGATGCTACACCATTTCATTTTGTTTCATTTTATGCACTGTGCTATCAATTTCCCCAGGTGCAACCAGCCACTTCACACTAAGTGCAATTTACAGTACTCAGTTAATTCACCATCAGCCACGTCTTTGGAACTGTGCAGGAAACCCACGTACCATCTTCTGAGAAATTGTGCAAGCTCTACACAGGGAGTACCAGAGTTTCGGATCCAACCCGGGACTCTGGATCTACAAGGTAGCAACTCCACTAGCTGTGCCAATGCGCTGCTCCAAAAGCCACTCTGCCACCCTGTTGATGTTGATGTACCTTACTGTAACAAGGTGGCAACTAAATGAATACTGCAACACATACCAATGTGCAAGAATGGAAATATTATTGTATGGTCCTTGCCAGATTTACTCTAGAATCTGCAAAACTATAGTTCAATCACTAGTCCGCGAATAACCCTAATGAAAAGTGAGCAGCAGTGAGTTACCAGAAGCAGTGTACAATAATGAAATGATATCCATTCCTGATGCATGGTGAGCCTGCAGTGTTCAGTGTGTTGTATATATATAACTAATGGGCCAGATAGATGCAGAGACACAGCCACAGCCACAGCTGGCACTTCATTTGAAAAGGGCACAGTTTAAATCCTTCCAGCCATTGTGTGCTGGGGAGTTAAAACCGGTGCTATAATCCCTTGGAATTATCACTCATCTGAAAGGAAAGATAATGTCATGCTGATATATGCTGCTTAACCCTTGTTGGGCAAATGCCTTGTACTGTGAATGGAAACATTATGGATGAATGTTTCCAGAGTTTATGAATGAAAAGGGAAGGAAAATTAATGTTTCCCATGTTTATGAATGAAGAAGAATGAAATAGAAAAAAAAGTGTTTTGTGTGCATGTGCGCAAGCATGAGTGTGTTTGCGTGTGTATGTGTGCTTGTGTGCCTGTGTGTGCGCGTGTGTGCATGCTTGTGTGTGTATGCACATATGTGCATGTGTTTGTGTGAATGTATATGTGTGTGTGGGATGCATAGAAACTTAGACTGTTATCTTGGCCATGACTACCATTGAGAATGCATATGTGGCATAACGATATCTTCCCAGCTCAGTGCTGATTAATTTCTCTGTTGCATATGACAATTACTTACGTTACCTTTCCAGTCCTTCTCTCCTGAGATGCTGCCTGGCCTGCTGAGTTACTCCAGCATTTTGTGATACCTTACCTTTCCAGTCCACTCCACACTACACTGACATCCCATCAGCATTTGATATTACAGCTGAACTCTTTCACCTGAAACGTGAGTGTTGATCCATTGATCATTCAATCCCCTGATCATCGGTTCTCCTGATAATCCTTGACATCTGTGTAGGAAGGAACTGCAGATAGACACAAAAACCTAGAGTAACTCAGCGGGACAGGCAGCATCTCTGGAGAGAAGGAATGGATGACGTTTCGGGTCAAGACCATTCTGCTGCCTGAAGAAGTGTCTCGACCCAAAATGTCACCCATTCCTTCTCTCCAGAGATGCTGCCAATAGTCAATAGTCAATAGTCAATTAATTTGTCACATACACATAAATGTGCAGTGAAATGAAAGATTACCCACAGTCCAACAATAAGACCAATAAAAATAAGCAATAAAAATATGCAATAACACACACAATCATAAACCAACACCAAACAAAAAGAAACATCCATCACAGTGAGTCTCCTCCAGTCACCTCCTCACTGTGATGGAAGGCCAGAATGTCTTTTCTCTGCCCCTGCCATCTTCTCCTGTGGTCAGGCAGTTGAACTTGCCACGTCGGGGCGGTCATGGCTCCCGACATTGAAGCCCCCGCCGGGCAGAAAAAATCCCGCAGCCTATTCCAGGCCGTGCCGGACGGTGAAAGGTCCACGGCGGGCCGACCCAAGCCCTGTGATTCGGGGTGGGTGAAGACGCTGCCGCTGCCACTGCCGGAGCTCCCGATGTTCGCCCCCACCCAGGGGCCTGTGAGCTTCCGACGTCCACGTGGCCCGCGGCTCGCGGCCGAAGAAGCCTCCGGAGACGAGTCGCAGCCGCTCCCGCAGCGCCACCACAACCTCCGAAGGCAGCCAGCTCCGCAGTTTGTGAGTCCGTTCCATGGGCTCAGTGAACCAGAGCCCCAGGTGGTCCCAGCTGGAGGCTGCTAGCTCCAGGTGTTTAGCCGACGGTAGGCCGCAGCGGGAACGGAGACACGGCCCAGAAACAAAGGTCGCGTCTCCGTTCGGAAGAGACAATTTTACAGTCCCTCCCCCCCCCCCCCACATAACACACAACCACAAAAAAACACTACATCATATCTAAACATTACAATTAAGACAAAAAACAACAAAAAACACAAAAGACAAACGGACTGCAGGCAAGCCGCAGCTGCTAGGGCATCTGCTGACATCTAATCCCCAAACCCTCAGAAACCTGACATCTCCCTCCCTCCACGGCTCTGCTCTCTACTCTGATCCCTAATCCTCCTAAAACCACGGAGCCTTCTGCTTCTATGACCAACTCACTCCCGTGTCTCCTTGTTCATGTTTATCCTTGATCATCAAACGTGAACCTGAATTCTCTCCCTATGCTTTAACCATTCTTTGGTCACAGCTGGACACAAAGTGCTGGTGTAACTCATCAGGTCATGTAGCATCTCCGGAGAACATGAATAGGTGATGTTTGAAGCCATTTCAACACAGTCATAGCTCATGGCTGAAATCTTGGGGTTTCCTCCCTGATCTTTAGCCTTTTCTACTCCTTGGCTCATCACTGTCAATGCTCATGGGCCTTCTGCCCAATCCTTTGTTGAACATTGGCCATAGTCCACAATGCTCCTTGTCCCTATCCCTCTCCTTCATAGCACCCACCTTCTGTTGTCTGAGAACAGGCCAAAATGGCTTCAGTTGCACCTTGGTGCAATTGAAGTTTGCGGCGAGGTCCACAATCAAAATGCTGATCAGTACATCATGCAATATTCACCCTGCACACTTACTTGGGTCCTCTAAAACCTCGAGGCTTCATGGTTTACTTCGTTGGATTCGCTTTTAAAAATATGGGCAGAATCTCATTATTTTGTAAGACGGAGCCAAATAATTAGCCATGGATTTTATTTTACCTTTTTTGCAGAAACACATTTTAAAGTTATAACTGCTCCTGCTTTGTGAAGCTGCATTTGTTCCCAATTAAACCAAATTTATTGAGACTTTAAATATTGGGCAAGATATGTGCCCAGTCACTTGAAAATAACTCCCCCTGCAGTCCATGTCAATGAAGCGATCAATTAACTTAACTAGTTAAGCTTAGCAAATAACCTTAGGATTTAAAAGAGAAATTTCTGTCCAATTTGTGCTAAATAATTCCAAATATTTGTTTTATTATCACATATAGTCTGATTGTAGCTGCATAACTGCATTCAAGAACCCAGTCAAGTGTCAACAGCATTCAATTGTCATATGTACTGAAAAATGAACAATGAAATTCTAACTTGCTGCAGCATAAACACAACTTACAATGAACAAAAAAATCAATAAATTAAATATATATATTAAAACATACAAAAACCCAAAGTTCTTCGTGTAGCCAAGAAAGTTCATTGTTCATAGTTAAGTTGCTGTTTGTTTAGTTTAGAGATACAGCGTGGAAACAGGCCTTATGGTCCACCAAGTCTGTGCCGACCTACAATCCCCGCACACTCACGCTGTCCTACATACACTAAGGACAATTTACAATTTTACCAAGCCAATTAACCTACAAACCTGTACATCTTTGGAGTGTGGGAGGAAACTGGGGCTCCCAGAGAAAACCCATGCAGGTCATGGGGAGAACGTACAAATTCCATACAGACTGCACCCTTGGTCAGGATCAAACCTGGGTTGTTGGCGCTGTAAGGCAGCAACTCAACCACTGCGCCACAGTGGCTTGCGACTGTGGCTCACCGCCAGTCTGTCTGCCTTTTTTCTTTCTTTGTCTATTGTTAGCGTTTAGATGTATGTAATGACCTGTCTTTAGCTGTGTATATGTGGGGGGTGGTGGGGGGGTGGGGGAAACCTTTTTTTTAAATCTCTTCCTCAACGGAGATGCAACCTTTTTCCGTGTCGTATCTCCGTTCGCGCTACGGCCTAACACCGTGGAGTTGGTGGCCTCCAGCTGGGATCGACCTTGAAGGCTCCGGTCGCAGGGCCAGTACTTACCATCTCTGAGCTGGCCGACTTTCGGAGGTTGTGGACGCGCTATGACTGTGGCTGCGACTCCACCCTCGGAGGCTTCGGCCGCGGGCTCTGCTGACCGCAACATTGGGAGCTCGCATGTCCCTGTCCGGCGACCGGCTTTCGGGAACTCCAGCCGTAGCAGCTTCGACCGCCCCGAATCGCAAGGCTCGATCGAATCTAATTTTGAATGACAATAAAATCAATTTGAATTTGAATTTGAATTCCATTCACCTTTCTATAACAGTAACAATTCTCAAAATGAAATCATTCAGAATTATTCATTGTTATGTTAATAAACTAATTTGGGCATGGTGTGGGGGAAATTGGTCTGTTGTCAATAACATTATAAAACTCTATAAAAGTGCTACCATATTTTTGATTAACTTGAAACAGTCAGTTAAAAGATTTTTTTTAAACTCTATTGATCTCAAGTTCTCATGTCGTTGTTAACAAACATCTTACAAATCAGACCTGGTATTACATTGCAGTGAGTTACTGAAACAGTTTGAAACCAATTTGTTAAATGTCACCCCACTGAAATTAACATCATTAAAAATTAGAGTGTGATGCATGTTGTTATATTTTTTAATACATCAGTGAGTACCAACAAGCTTTAACATTTTTTTGTCGTCTTTGATTCATGTTTATAAATAAAAATACTCTTAATTAAATTTTTGCTTTCCTATTTTGAAGCTTTGAATTTGTAACTTGATTAAAATTCATCTTTTCCTTGTAAGGCAATTAGTTTAACCTAAAATCTGGCTGCATTGATTTGTGTAGTTATTACAATTGTTACCGTTAAATATAAATCGATAGGACATCGAGCTATTATCAAGATTAAATTTGGTGCATGATACACATTCCATTGCGAATTTAGATTTTTTTAGATTTAGAGATACAGCGTGGAAACAGGTCCTTCGGCCCACTGGGTCCGCGCCACCCAGCGATCCCCACACATTAACACTATCCTACACACACTAGGGACAATTAAAAAAATTTTTTTTTACATTTGCCCAGCCAATTAACCTACATACCTGTACGTCTTTGGAGTGTGCGAGGAAACTGAAGATCTCGGAGAAAACCCACGCAGGTCACGGGGAGAACGTACAAACTCCGTACAGATGCCGCCCGTAGTCAGGATCGAACCTGAGTCCCCGGCGCCGCATTCGCTGTAAAGCAGCAACTCTACCGCTGCGCCACCATGCCGACTTTGTCACCACAACAGTCTGGTATCAAATATACTAGTTAGAATGTTGTAATCCTCAATTAGTTTTTTTTTTAGGTACAGCGCGGAAACAGGCCATTCGGCTCACCAATCTGCGCCGATCAGCGATTCCCGAACACTAACACTATCCTACATATGAGGGACAATTTACCATTTTAGCCAAAGCCAATTAACCTCTTTGAAGTGCGAGAGGAAACTAGAGCACCCGGTGAAACCCACGCAGGTCACCAGGAGAACGTATAAACTCTGTACAGACAGCACCCTTAGTTATAATCAAACCTGGGTCTCTGGTGCTGTAAGGCAGCAACTCCACCACTCCGCCACTGTGCCACTCCTAATTGTTAACTTCACAAATTCATTGAATGTATAAGTGCTGTCTTTCTCTCAGAGGATGGTGAATGTTTGGAATTCTATTCATCAAAATAGATTCAGTCTGTGAATATTTGTAACGCAGAGTGTGGACAGATACTGAATAAGCAAAGGATTACAGCATGTAGGGTTATTCGTGGATTAATGATTGAACTGTAGTTTTGCAGATGTTACAGTTCACCCACGGCACAAAAGACATGAGGTGCTGAGTGGCCCAGTTTCTCTGGTTGTGTATTGTCGAGCCAACATGGGACAAATTATTTTAGATTTAGCATAGTGAAATGATACATGGGTTAATTAATCATGCAGTTAAGGATCCTTAATGAAGAGAAATGCTCAATAATAGAATATCATGTCGAGATTGAAAATGATTTATTTCAATTGGTCCCGGGTCATAAATTTCAACAAAGAAAACTATAAATGTACATGACATAAGTTGGTTATGGTTGATAGGGAGACTAATTAAAACTTATGGCAGTAACCACACGAAAGGCTAACATTTGAAATATTAACAAATAAATTACAACCTTATATGATACATAAACCTGAAATGAATAATGGTCCAGCTGTGATCCTCAAGGAAAGTTAAAAATAGATCAACGGAAAAAAAAAAGGCTTGGAAAGGAGCTAATGTTTCCTAGATAGACACAAAAAGCTGGGGTAACTCAGCGGGACAGGCAGCATCTCTGGAGCGAAGGAATGGGTGACGTTTCAGATCAATACCCTTCTTCAGACTAGTTAGGGATAATGGAAATGAGAGATATGGACAGTGATGTGGAGAGATAAAGAACAATGAATGAAAGATATGCAAAAAAGTAACAATGATAAAGGAAACAGGCCATTGTAAGCTGTTTGTAGCGTGAAAATGAGAAGCTAGTGCGACTTGGGTGGGGGAGGGATAGCGAGAGAGGGAATGCCAGGGCTACCTGAAGTGAGAGAAATCAATATTCATACCACTGGGCTGTAAGCTGCCCAAGCAAAATATGAGATGCTGTTCCTCCAATTTGAGTTTAGCCTCACTCTGACGCTGGAGGAGACCGAGGACAGAAAGTTCTGTGTAGGAATGGGAAGGAGAATTAAAGTGTCCAGCAACCGGGAGATCGGGTTGGTTCACGTGGGCTAAGCGAAGGTGTAACGTAAAACGATCGCCAAGTCTGCGATCCCTCACCCACCCAAGTCGCACTAGCTTCTCATTTTCAACCTACAAACAGCTTAAAATGGCCTTTTTTGCATGTCTTTCATTCATTGTTCTTTATCTCTCCACATCACCGTCTATATCTATCATTTCCCTTATCCCCAACCAGTCTGAAGAAGGGTCTCAACCCAAAAAGTCACCCATTCCTTCTCTCCAGAGATGCTGCCTGTCCCGCTGAGCTACTCCAGCTTTTTGTGTCTATCTTCGGTTTAAACCAGCATCTACAGTTCCTTCTTACACATAATGTATCCAGAATTAGGTTTAAGCAAAGGAGGTGGAAGGCATTGACAAGAAAAATTGCAAGTAAACTATACGAGTAACCTAGCAAGAAGCATAAATAAAAGGTTGTAAAAACTTCAAAATAAACCCTTAAATATAAACATGAAAAGATTAGTAAATATTGATATGGGTTGCATTTAGACCAAGAAAGGAGAAATTGTATGGGAGAGTAAGGAAATGGCATGGACATTGAACAAAATCCGATGTCTATTTTCAAAGTAGAAGACAGAAAACCTCCAAGAAATAGCAGAGAACAACAGGTTTGGAATGGATGAGAAGAGAATTAATATTCATTAAAAAATTACTATTGCGAAAATCAATGATCTAAGAGCTGACCCCAGGACCTTATAACCTGCAGGCCAAAATTTTGAAAGAGCAGATAATGGATGCACTGTCCGACATCTTCGAAAGTTTCATGGATTCTGGAATGGTTCTCAAAAATTGGAAAGTAACACATGCAACCATATGATTTAAGTATAGAGAAAACAGGGAATTATTGAACAGTTAGTTGACATCAGAGAAACATAGAAAATAGGTGCAGGAGTAGGCCATTCGGTCCTTCGAGCCAGCATGATCATGGCTGATCATCCAAAATCAGTACCCCTTTCAGGCTTTTTCCCCATATCCCTTGCATCAGAAGTAGGGATAGACAATAGACAATAGACAATAGGTGCAGGAGGAGGCCATTCGGCCCTTCGAGCCAGCACCGCCATTCAATATGATCATGGCTGATCATTCTCAATCAGTACCCTGTTCCTGCCTTCTCCCCATACCCCCTGACTCCGCTATCCTTAAGAGCTCTATCCAGCTCTCTCTTAAATGCATTCAGAGAATTGGCCTCCACTGCCTTCTGAGGCAGAGAATTCCACAGATTCACAACTCTCTGACTGAAAAAGTTTTTCCTCATCTCAGTTCTAAATGGCCTACCTCTTATTTTTAAACTGTGGCCCCTTGTTCTGGACTCCCCCAACATTGGGAACATGTTTCCTGCCTCTAACGTGTCCAACCCCTTAATAATCTTATACGTTTCGATAAGATCTCCTCTCACCCTTCTAAATTCCAGTGTATACAAGCCTAGTCGCTCCAGTCTTTCAACATATGATAGTCCCGCCATTCCGGGAATTAACCTAGTAAACCTACGCTGCACGCCCTCAATAGCAAGAATATCCTTCCTCAAATTTGGAGACCAAAACTGCACACAGATATTTAAACATGAAAGTAACAGACAATTTAGAAAATAACTGGACAGGACAAAGTTCTAGAATTATGGAAGGTAACTAATGATTGACACATCTGTTAGGGTTTTTTGAGCATGTAAACAGTCGATAAGGATGAATCAGCAGAGATGGTGCATTTAGACTTTCTGAAGATTTTCAATACAAAGTGCTGCAGACGGGATTATCAAACAAAATTACAGCACATGGAATTGGAGAGGGAATGGATGAGGGCAGAGTTGTTAGCATGGATTGAGATTAATGAAGCGATACACAAATTAGGAGTGATCATTTATTTTAATATTTGGGCATGGGTGAACAAGTTCTCATCCATGGAGATTCCGCAGATATGGTCAACAGCTTCAAGTTCCTAAGCATCCATATCACCAGTAACTTAACATTCTGAATTCAACCGTTTCAGTCAACCAGTTATTTTTGTCGCCCCATATATGTTGCTAGATATTTCAATTTGTTCTCTACATGCCTTCCCCTTTGTACACTCACTTTTACCTTCTCCAGTTCCGATGAAGGATCTTTGTCCCAGAAACCAGATTTTTTTCTCTCTCTTTAACTTAAACTGTTGATGTCAACTTATTTACATCGGCGAAACCAAACGCAGGCTCGGCGATCGCTTCGCTCAACACCTGCGCTCGGTCCGCGTTAACCAATCTGATCTCCCGGTGGCCCAGCACTTCAACTCCCCCTCCCATTCCCAGTCTGACCTTTCTGTCATGGGCCTCCTCCAGTGCCATAGTGAGGCCCATCGGAAATTGGAGGAACAGCACCTCATATTTCGCCTGGGCAGCTTGCAGCCCAGTGGTATGAACATCGACTTCTCCAACTTTAGATAGTTCCTCTGTCCCTCTCTTCCCATCCCCTTCCCAGATCTCCCTCTATCTTCCTGTCTCCACCTATATCCTTCCTTTGTCCCGCCCCCCTGACATCAGTCTGAAGAAGGGTCTCGACCCGAAACGTCGCCCATTCCTTCTCTCCCGAGATGCTGCCTAATCTGCTGAGTTACTCCAGCATTTTGTGAATAAACTGTTTACAAAGTAATTTCAAACTTTTTTTCTACATTCTTTTTGCCATATATTCTGTCAAACCTTTATTATTATTCCATAAATGAAGTGCCAGTAAACTGGCTATTTGTTTATTTTGGTGACCTTTTATGAGACATGCAGTCTAATTAAAATGGTGATAATGAAAAAAATTGTGTCTGTTTTACCACCGCATTATTTATCTGCTTATCATGGCATTGCCATTTAGCATTTAAAATATGCACATTTTCAATGCAGTTATAAAATCTACTCACTTAAAAGATGTTGCTTGAATTAAACAATATTCACATTTCCATTTTATATTTTATAAAAAACATATTTCCAAGGATCAGCACTACAGAAATAACACAGTTAAAGTTGAGCACCATTTGCGATGTAGTACTTGTGGATAATTAGAAGCGTAAAGGTAAATAACTGCAATAGACAGGTGGAACTTAGATATGGCCAGAATTTAATATTCCTGCTTGGGATAATGTTGGAGAGTTAGGGAGAAGTAAATGGAGGCAACAGCAGTTTTTCTGAAGGATTCTTTCACAGTTATAGTAATTATGTCCTTAGGGTTTAAACTAGGCTGCAGTCATAGGACTGGAGTTAAGAAGCAGGAAGGCTAGACATAAAATTTCTGGTGCACTTTTGAGCTCACTAATTTGTGGGGAGGAGATAAATGAGGAGATCTTCAGACAGTTCAATCACATATACAAGAAGTAACAGAACAATGCTGGAGGGTAATGTAGAATATAATAATGATCAGGCCCCAAATCAGTTTCTTTTAGCTTTAATTTTAGTTTTAGTTTCAGAGATACAGTGCAGAAACAGGCCCTTCGGCCCACTGAGTCTGCACCGACCAGCAATCCCGGCATAATAACATCATCCTACACACACAAGGGACAATTTACATTTATAGTAAGCCAATTAACCTACAAACCTGTACGTCTTTTGGAGTGTGGGAGGAAACTGAAAATCTTGGAGAAAACCCACGCGATCGCGGGGAGAATTTACAAACTCCATCCAGACAGCACCCGTAGTCGGCTATTTAGTCGTAATCGTAGTCAACAACACAATGCCACTGGCTATTTAATAATAACAAAGACAATAATAACAAGTAAATGAAAAAGGAACTGATGGGAGTATGGAAGTATAAATGGGAAACATAGTTATGATCCGGAAGTGGCTGCACCTTGCGGCTGCAGCTCACCGGCAGTCTGTCTGTCTTTTTTCTGTCTTTGTCTATTGTTAGCGTTTAAATGTATGTATTGAGGGGATTGGGGGGGAGGGGGAAACCTTTTTTCTAAATCTCCTCCTCAACGGAGATGCGACCTTTTTCCATGTTCACGCTACGGCCTAACACCGCGGAGTTGGCGCCGTCCAGCTGGCATCGACCTTGAAGGCTCCGGTCGCAGGGCCTGGACGCACCATCTTACCTGGACTTACCACGGGCTCTGTGGACCGCAACATCGGGAGCTCGCAGGTCCCTGGCTGGCGACCGGCTTTCGGGAGCTCCAGGCGTGGAAGCTTCGCCCGCCCCGAATCGTAAGGCTCGATCGACCCGTTCGCAGGACCTTCATCACCCTGCGTGGCTCGGCCGCAGCACCTTCCATCGCCCGGTGGGGGCTCAGGACCTTCATCAGCCTGCTCGGCTCGGCCCTGGGACCTTCCATCGCCCGGCGGGGGTTTCGGGAGTCGGGAGCCTCGATCGCCTCGAAGCAGCAGTTTGACTGCCTGACTGCGGGAGTAGAGGAGGAGATAAGACTTTTCTTTGCCTTCCATCACAGTGAGGGTGTGCCTCGAGGAATCACTGTGATGGTTGTCTGTGTTAAACTGTAATTGTGTGTCTTGTGCTCTTTATTGTTTATTGTTTATGACTGCATGGTAACGACAATTTCATTCAAATTTATTTTTGAATGACAATAAAAGCAATTTGATTTGATTTGATTTGATCAGGGTAAAAATAGGAAAAAAAATGTATTGAGTTGGAAGCAATGAGGGCAACTTTAGCCCTCAATGGTGTGCTGGAGGCAGGTAAATAATTAAAATAACATAATTGTGAACTGAAGAGCCATAATTTGAAGGCCTACAGATCTAGTGTTTGAAGATGAGATTAAGATCTTTTCCAGCCAGCTGAGTTCCATCCTTCCATAGGTTGCGTTTTCTGTGATTCCTATAAATTGTTTCAGATAGTTTGAATACTTGATCACAATTTGGCTCCAAACTGGATTAAAACACCAGCACTCTTGCCTGATGGTCATCCTAGTAAATCAAGTCTTCAGGAGGTTAATCAGGTATTTCACATTAAATTTTGCATTCCAGTGCAAAATAAGAATTTGCTGAAGTTCAGAAACTGAGCACTGAACTGCGGCCCAATTCACAATAGTCATTTCACAGGAGGAGTTGCATGCATTCATCGAGAGAACATGCAAATTACACACAGATAGCACCGGTGGTTAGAATGGAATGAGGACTGTGAGAACTGTGAGGTAGCAGCTCTACTGATGTGCCATGGTGCATCTTCTTGGAAGAACGGTGCTTTCATAGGCACAGGCAATAACAGACATCTGACCATTGCAAGAAGACAACCTATTGTGAATGGAGCTTGGTCAATGTACATTGCCAATGGCTATCAGATTTTACCAACTGCCTTAGTTTATTTGCCCCCTGGTTACTTCCAGAGATAATAAGCAAAGGAAGTCACTATGTTGCACAAATTCATTAAGCAGGAGCTGGTAGGATTCTTGCCAGGCTTGGAAGCTAATTATACTTCTGAAACAGAAAGATCACTTCGCCTCTTGGCTGGATTCCCCGAAGCACAGTTGAGATCGATTGTGGTTAGGATGCACTCACATTCCATAAAGTATCTAAACCTTAAGTGATATTCATCATTGGTGTGCAACCACAAGAGGTTTATACACTTGTGCATGAGATTTCCTGTGAACTGTCATGATAAATTGATATGGTACCAGTCGAGGAAATACTGTAGATTTAAGTGCTGGCTTGAAGGAGGCAAGAGATACCCACTTCAAACTCGACAAACAACTCCTATGAGGTATACCACCAATAAAGCACAGACCTAATGCAATGCAAATCATTTTAATCAGAGTTATATATTCAAGCAAGCTACAGAGAGTCAAAAATGGGATTCAGGTGCTTACGATAATTTGGAAGCATCTATCAGTACTTGTCCAGAATGACAATGGTTCAACATTTGATGAGAGAGAGGATTGGAAATGAAGGATGGTGAGAGTACTGTACACAAAGGGAACTGTTGATAACTGGAAATGTAAAAATGGTTAGCATATAGAACACAATAATGGCCAAAGACAGACACAAAAAGACAGAGTAACTCAGCAGGACAGGCAGCATCTCTGGAGAAAAGGAATGGGTAATGTTTCGGGTCGAGACCCTTCTTCAGACTAGTTATGAAAAAGGGAAACGAGAGATATAAAAAGATGATGTAAAGAGATGAAGAACAATGAATGAAAGACTTGCAAAAAAGCAACGATGATAAAAGATACAGGCCATTGTTAGTTGTTGGTAGGGTGAAGAATCTGGTGCGATGGGTGGGGAAGGGATAGAAAGAGAGGGAATGCTGGGCTTACTTGAAGTTAGAGAAATCAATATTGATACCACTGGGCTGTAAGCTGCCCAAGCGAAATATGAGATGCTGTTCCTCCCAACTTGTGTTTAGCCTCACTCTGACAATGGAGGAGACCTAGGACAGAAAGGTCAGTGTGGGAATGGGAAGGATAATTAAAGTGTTTAAACCTGCTGGTTTAAACCAGCATCTGCGGTTCCTTCCTACACAATAATAGCCAAGATTTGCATGCAGTGCTAATTAATGAAACATAGGAGATTAGTGGGCAAAATTAGAGCACATGGTATTGGAGGTAGGGTACTGGCATGGATAGATAATTGGTTGGCAGACAGAAAGCAAAGAGTGGGGATAAATGGGTCCCTTTCAGAATGGCAGGCAGTGACTAGTGGGGTACCGCAAGGCTCGGTGCTGAGACTGCAGCTATTTACAATATATAGTAATGAGTTGGATGAAGGGATTAAAAGTAACATTAGCAAATTTGCAAATGACACAAAGCTGGGTGGCAGTGTGAACTGAGAAGAAGATGCTATGAGGTTGCAGGGTGAATTGGACAGGTTGCGTGAGTGGGCGGATGCATGGCAGATGCAGTTTAATGTGGATAAGTGTGAGGTTATCCACTTTGGTGGTAAGAATAGGAAGGCAGATTATTATCTGAATGATGTCAAATTAGGAAAAAGGGACATACAATGAGATCTGAGTGTCCTAGTGCATCAGTCACTGAAAGGAAGCATGCAGGTACAGCAGGCAGTGAAGAAAGCCAATGGAATGTTGGCCTTCATAACAAGAGGAGTCGAGTATAGGAGCAAAGAGGTCCTTCTGCAGTTGTACAGAGCCTTAGTGAGACCGCACCTGGAGTACTGTGTGCAGTTTTGGTCTCCAAATTTGAGGAAGGATATTCTTGCTATTGAGGGCGTGCAGCGTAGGTTCACTAGGTTAATTCAGGTTAGTTTAAACTGAACTAAACTGCATTACCTTCAGCATTCCCACAATGGAAACTTCCAATCTCTCAGTGGTAGACAATCTTAAAGTTTCCAACTCAATCAATTTATCACCATCAGTTAACTCCATGGGTGCCTTTTTAAGCTGCTGATCCACCTCTGATAGCCTTTGACTTGACAGATTCATGAGTTCAGCCGCTGCATCCAGCTCATTCGAACTTGAGATGTTGCACCAAATCAACACGGCCACTCCACCCACCCTACACCATCCCCACTCAACCAACGCCTATTGTTAACTCAGCTCATGCTCTTAAGAGGATAGTAATTGTGCCCACTAGAAACCATTTAATGGGGATGCATCACAGCATGGTTTGGGAACAGCTCCATCCGACCATTAGAAATTGCAGAGAATTGTGGATGCAGCCCTGACCATCACACAAAAACCTCCCTTCCATTGCCTCCATTTAGACCATGCTGCCTTGGCAAGGCCAGCACCATAATCAAAGAGGAGTCTCACAATGTTCACTCCCTCTACTTCCCCCCTCCAATCAGGCAAGAGGTACAGAAGTGTAAAAGCGCACACCTTCAGATTCAGGGACAGTTTCTTCCCAGCTGTTTAACAGGAAACTGAACCATCCTATTGACAACTGGAGAACAGTCCTGAGCTATGATTTACCTCATTGGAGATCCTCGGACTATCTTTAACCAGACTTTACAGGACTTTATCTTGCATTAAACGTTATTCCATTTATCTTGTATCTGTACACTCAATTGTAATCATGTATAGTCTTTCAGCTGGCTAGTAAAAAAACTTTTCACTGTACCTCAGTACATGTGATAATAACCTAAACTAGCCCAAACTAAATCTCCAGCTGAAAACCTAAGTAATTCTCCAATTGCCAAATCGACCTTTCTTTAAACATTTGGATTTAGAAAACAAAATACAGCCACGGTTTGATGCAATCCCCACTGCAAGAGTGAAATGGGAAGAAAGATACTGCCAGCTGTGTAAATTTGCTCAGCCTGGAGGCTTATACTTAGCTTGAGGGCCTCATTGGCAATATCTTGCCAATTCCTAATTGCTTTCTTTGAATAGCAGTCTTGTAACGGAGTAAACCCAGCAATGGTCTTGGTGATGAAAGAGTGGCATTATATTACCAAGTTAGAATGCTTCATAATTTGTAGATGGTGAGCTTCCTTTTTGTTTCTAAAGTTGGATTTATCCAGACAAATGGAGGGCATGGCATTAACCTCCCGACATTCCTCGTTGATGAAGGAAAGGCTTTGGAGAAGTACATGAGTCATTTGACAGAGTATCCAACATCCTACTTGCTCTACAATCATTTATTATTGATGTGTCTTGTCCAGTTAGATGACTGGACAGTGATGTCCCCGGGATATTGCTAACATGAGATTCAGTGGCTGTGTACTGTTGAACAGCAAAGGTAGATCATTAGACTGTCTTTAATGGAGTTAGTCAAGGCTTGCTATTTGTTAGTGCAAGTGTCACATATCAACCCATGCCTGAATGTGGCCTGTTTTGCTTCATGGAAGTAGAGGCAGCATTTATTTTGAGTTGCTTTGAATGGATTTGGCTCGTCAGCAATCATTAAGGATTAGTATTGGTATTCGTTTAACATTGTCTCATGTGCCAAAGTACGGTGGAAAGCTTTTGTGTATGTAATATGCAAGTAAATAAATACTACTAAAAGTGAATGCATTCACTCTCTACATGTTTAAGTAATTATATTTTCAAAGAGAACTGTTATAAATTAATTACAACACATTACCCCTGGTAATTTTCTGAGTTCCTGGATAATTTGCTAACATTAATCTGAGTAAGAAAATCCTGTCTCTATGCTGGCTGGGATTATTAGGTTCAGCAAAAAAAAAATATTCTTGGTTGGTTCTTGGTCCTCCAAATTATTCCAAATGGAATTTAAAATGGAGGTGGCGGAGTATGGACTTAAGCAAGTAGGGCTTCTTGGAGAAGAAGAGCTGCCTTAAATTTAGTTGCATCTGGTTGAGTAACTATAGTAGGGTGAAGACTATTCCATGCTTTAACTGTGCGAGGGAAGAATTAATTGCTATACATATCTGTCTTAATAGCTGGTATCTCAAATTGAATCGAATGCCCTCGTCTACTCCTGATAGGTTTGGGTTTGATGTAGGTGTGGTAATCTTTGTCGAGCTGACCATTTAACATTTTGTAAAAACAGGTCAAACGGTGGGCTTTACGTCCGTCTTGGAGAGTGAACTACTTCAGTGAGGAAGTTTACACTCTTGCTTGTCAGCATCAAAGTTGTCCCTGAATGAACCTTTCCTTCTTGAATTTGGCAAATTCATAACTTTCTACTTAATACACTTTGTAACTGAATCAAAATTTAACATTATAACAGTTAAGCTACTCAAATAACAAGTATATCCTTATTGCTACACTATCTCAACTCCAATACATCAAGTCTTCAATACAGTTTTAATTAAAAGTATGAAAGCCAACAAATTAATTTGGCTTGCCTTTTCATCCATTTCAATGTTTATTGTTCTCTCTGCTTCACAGTTACATTTTATAAGTTTTACTTTTTGTTCTCTTCTACAACTTCATCTACCTTGCTTCCTCTGAGAGCATTAGAACAACATATTCCTTCTATGATATTGGCTCAGTTTTATTTCTCCTGTAGCAAAGCTTGTGCTACAGGGCATATCCAATAGCTTTGCATTTCACAACTTTTACATTCCCTTGTTAGTGTTCTCACTCTCACATATCACTCATTTCATAGGTTTATGTGCCATTAACCCATCAAATGGATGGCCTCATGTATAGCTTATCTCAATGGTAACTCTGGCATCATCTTATTAGGGATATTTTCTTTGCTTGATTCATCGCTCCCCCATCCCCACCCAGTCTGCAACTAAGAACCAACTATTTCTAGTTTTTCAATAGACAATAGGTGCAGGAGTAGGCCATTCGGCCCTTTGAGCCAGCACCGCCATTCAATGTGATCATGGCTGATCATTCTCATTCAGTACCCCATTCCTGCCTTCTCCCCATACCTCCTGACTCCGCTATCCTTAAATCCTAGATCTGATTGAGGGTATTTTATCTTTGACATTAACTATGTTTTCATCCTACAGATATAGAGGGCTGGTAGAGAGGTAGAGTTGCGGCCTTATAGCACCATAAACCCAGGTTCCATCCTGACTACGGCTGCTGTCTGTACGGTGTTTGTACGTTCTCCCCGTGACCATGTAGGTTTTCCTCTGGTGTCCTGGTTTCCTCCCACACTCCAAAGACGCACTGGTTTGTAGGTTAATTGGCCTTGGTAGAGATAGTAAATTGTCGCTAGTGTGTAGGACAGAGCTAGTGTACAGGGATCACTGGTCGGCACGGAATTGGCTGAAAGGCCTGTTTCTGCGCTTTATCTCTAAAGTAAATTGAAATGAAGTTTAGTTCTGGGCAGAGACTGTATTCTGTTGCCCTCTGGGCTGGTTACTTTAGACGTCGAAGGTGGTTATCTCTGGACTGCTACCGGTACCTCGTGCTGGTGAGGCCAGGAACAGAGAGATAGAGGGTATGAATTTATGGCTGAGGGGCTGGTGCAGAGAGCAGGGATTTAGATTTCTGGACCACTGGGATCTCTTCTGGGCTAGGGGTGACTTGTACAAAAGGGACGGGTTACATCTTAACAGCAGGGGGACAAACATTCTGGCAGGCAGGTTTGCTAGTGTGACACCTGTGGCTTTAAACTAAGTAGTGGGGGGGAGGGGTTAACAAATTGTGAATATGAAGATGAGGTAAAAGGAATACAGGAGATATTGCAAAAGACTCTCGGAAGAATGGGAACAGAAGTTCTAGAGGGGAAAATAAATTAAGGGCAGGGCCAATTGTGACCGATGTGAGAGGGGAGGTAAATACAGAAGTTAAAGTGTTGTACTTAAATGCGCGTAGTATAAAAAATAAAGTGGATGAGCTTGAGGCTCAGTTAGTCATGGGCAAGTATGATGTTGTAGGGATCACTGAGACATGGCTACAAGAGGACCAGGGCTGGGAACTGAATATTCAGGGGTACACATCGTATAGAAAAGACAGACAGGTGGGCAGAGGGGGTGGGGTTGCTCTGATGGGAAGGAATGATATTCATTCCCTTGCAAGGGGTGACATAGAATCAGGAGATGTTGAATCAGTATGGATAGAAATGAGAAATTGTAAGGGTAAAAAGACCCTAATGGGAGTTATCTATAGGCCCCCAAACAGTAGCCTCAACATAGGGTGCAAGTTGAATCAGGAGATAAAATTGGCGTGTCAAAAATGTAATGCTACGGTGGTTATGGGAGATTTCAACATGCAGGTAGACTGGGAAAATCAGGTTGGAAATGGACCCCAGGAAAGAGAGTTTGTAGAGTGCCTTCGAGATGGATTCTTAGAACAGCTTGTACTGGAGCCTACCAGGGAGAAGGCAATTCTGGATTTAGTGTTGTGTAATGATCCTGATCTGATAAGGGGACTAGAGGTAAAAGAGCCATTAGGAGGCAGTGATCACAACATGATAAGTTTTACTCTGCAAATGGAAAGGCAGAAGGGAAAATCGGAAGTGTCGGTATTACAGTATAGCAAAGGGGATTACAGAGGCATGAGGCAGGAGCTGGCCAAAATTGACTGGAAGGAGGCCCTAGCAGGGAAGACGGTAGAACAGCAATGGCAGGTATTCCTGGGAATAATGCAGAGGTTGCAGGATCAATTTATTCCAAAGAGGTGGAAAGACTCTAAGGGGAGTAAGAGACACCTGTGGCTGACAAGGGAAGTCAGGGACAGCATAAAAATTAAGGAGAGGAAGTATAACATAGCAAAGAAGAGTGGAAAGACAGAGGATTGGGACTCTTTTAAAGAGCAACAAAAGGGCCGGAGAACCTAGGGTGATGGAGGAACTGAAGGAAATCCACATTAGGCAGGAAATGGTTTTGGGTAGACTGATGGGACTGAAGGCTGATAAATCCCCAGGACCTGATGGTCTGCATCCCAGGGTACTTAAGGAGGTGGCTCTAGAAATAGTGGAAGCATTGGAAATCATTTCTCAATGTTCTATAGATTCAGGATCAGATCCTGTGGATTGGAGGATAGCAAATGTTATCCCACTTTTTAAGAAAGGAGGGAGAGAGAAAATGGGTAATTATAGACCAGTTAGTCTGACATCAGTGGTGGGGAAGATGCTGGAGTCAATTATAAAAGACGAAATTGCTGAGCATTTGGATAGCAGTAACAGGATCATTCCGAGTCAGCATGGATTTACGAAGGGGAAATCATGCTTGACAAATCTACTGGAATTTTTTGAGGATGTAACTAGGAAAATTGACAGGGGAGAGTCAGTGGAGGTGGTGTACCTCGACTTTCAGAAAACCTTCGACAAGGTCCCACATAGGAGATTAGTTGTCAAAATTAGAGCACATGGTATTGGGGGTAGGGTACTGACATGGATAGAAAATTGGTTGACAGACAGAAAGCAAAGATTGGGGATAAATGGGTCCCTTTCGGAATGGCAGGCAGTGACCAGTGGGGTACCGCAAGGTTCGGTGCTGGGACCCCAGCTATTTACGATATACATTAATGACTTAGACGAAGGGATTAAAAGTACCATTAGCAAATTTGCAGATGATACTAAGCTGGGGGGTAGTGTGAATTGTGAGGAAGATGCAATTAGGCTGCAGGGTGACTTGGACAGGTTGTGTGAGTGGGCGGATACATGGCAGATGCAGTTTAATGTAGATAAGTGTGAGGTTATTCACTTTGGAAGTAAGAATAGAAAGGCAGATTATTATCTGAATGGTGTCAAGTTAGGAGGAGGGGGAGTTCAACGAGATCTGGGTGTCCTAGTGCATCAGTCAATGAAAGGAAGCAAGCAGGTACAGCAGGCAGTGAAGAAAGCCAATGGAATGTTGGCCTTCATAACAAGAGGAGTTGAGTATAGGAGCAAAGAGGTCCTTCTACAGTTGTACCGGGCCCTGGTGAGACCGCACCTGGAGTACTGTGTGCAGTTTTGGTCTCCAAATTTGAGGAAGGATATTCTTGCTATGGAGGGCGTGCAGCGTAGGTTCATTAGGTTAATTCCCGGAATGGCGGGACTGTCGTATGTTGAAAGGCTGGAGCGATTGGGCTTGTATACACTGGAATTTAGAAGGATGAGGGGGGATCTTATTGAAACATATAAGATAATTAGGGGATTGGACACATTAGAGGCAGGAAACATGTTCCCAATGTTGGGGGAGTCCAGAACAAGGGGCCACAGTTTAAGAATAAGGGATAGGCCATTTAGAACGGAGATGAGGAAGAACTTTTTCAGTCAGAGAGTGGTGAAGGTGTGGAATTCTCTGCCTCAGAAGGCAGTGGAGGCCAGTTCATTGGATGCTTTGAAGAGAGAGCTGGATAGAGCTCTTAAGGATAGCGGAGTGAGGGGGTATGGGGAGAAGGCAGGAATGGGGTACTGATTGAGAGTGATCAGCCATGATCGCATTGAATGGCGGTGCTGGCTCGAAGGGCTGAATGGCCTACTCTTGCACCTATTGTCTATTGTCTATTGTCTATTGCCTATTAAATTCAAAATATTGGCCGTACTATGCTGTATCTCTAAACTAAACTAAACTAAACTAAATTAAACTAAAGATGCTGAGTGTTTAGTGTTTTTATTTCAGATTTCAACTGTTTACTGTTTCTTGATCTTTTTCTTAATGTAGTGGCATCTGCCATATGTTATTACACACTTTTGGGTTGACTGCAAGCTTATTTGTAACGTTGCAATTGTTAGCAGCAATTGCTTTTTGAAGTTTGCACATTCCTATACTGCCGTTACAAACACCAGCTGTTGCCCGTCCTGCAAGTTATTGTCTCCCATATAAAGCCCTGTTGGGGGTCTTTAAACCTGTGCCAATTTTCAATGGTATGTTTGCTGGCAAGAGCTGAACAGATAGGCCATTTGCATTGGCAGGCAGAATGACTGCCAATCGAACTGTTTCTTCGTGCCTACCCTTAATTTAATGCCATTGGAAAAACTGGCCTCTACCATAGTCGGGTCTGTCATTCAAGGGAATGACTGCTGTTCTTTTTTTTTAACTCCTTATTTTTACTCTAGAGTGAAAAGTTCCAGTTCAAGATGAGAAATTGCAGACTCCCTTCGATTAAGTTTTAGCTGCAAATGGTCCTAGCGAGTGGTGATAGCACTCTAACAAGAGCACTGATGTTGCAGACAGAGAGATCAATGAAGCAGAAGGAGGATATCAATGCCATGTATTTTATGCAATGAGACAGAGTGCTATTATATTTCTTCCCACTGTACTTCATGAGCAAAGCCAAATGCAGCTCTGCATCCCGATGATAGTTTCCTTTGAATTTTGAATCGTGCTGACGTGTCCAGAGATGATTACAAAGAGAAGTGGTTTTCCAGGCCACTGTCAACAAGGTGGTCTGCGAAGGGTGATGTCTGAGTAGACAGAAGATCAGACCCATTATGATATAATTCTGCATTGGAATTATGCTACCATTCAATAGACAATAGACAATAGGTGCAGGAGGCCATTCGGCCCTTCGAGCTAGCACCGCCATTCAATGTGATCATGGCTGATCATTCTCAATCAGTACCCCGTTCCTGCCTTCTCCCCATACCCCCTGACTCCGCTATCCTTAAGAGCTCTATCCAGCTCTCTCTTGAATGCATTCAGAGAATTAGCCTCCACTGCCTTCTGAGGCAGAGAATTCCACAGATTCACAACTCTGACCACATTCATGAGGTTATGATGCTATGCTTCTATTCATGAAGCTCGCTGAATTTGCCAGTTATCTCAGGCACTGTATGGAACTATTGCAACATGATTGAAAGAATTTTAAGCTTTTAGAAGGATGAGAGGAGATCTTATTGAAACGTATAAGATTATTAAGGGGTTGGACACGTTAGAGGCAGGGGCATAATGTTGGGGGAGTCCAGAACAAGGGGCCACAGTTTAAGAATAAGGGGTAGGCCATTTAGAACTGAGATGGGGAAAAACTTTTTCAGTCAGAGAGTTGTGAATCTGTGGAATTCTCTGCCTCAGAAGGCAGTGGAGGCCAATTCTCTGAATGCATTCAAGAGAGAGCTAGATAGAGCTCTTAAGGATCGCGGAGTCAGGGGGTATGGGGAGAAGGCAGGAATGGGGTACTGATTGAGAATGATCAGCCATGATCACATTGAATGGCGGTGCTGGCTCGAAGGGCCGAATGGCCACCTCCTGCACCTATTGTCTATTGTCTATTGTCTAATGGACTGGCTGGATGTCATAATCAATATGATCAATTTATTAGTTAGAGATTGGATAAATTACATTGGATTTTCATTACAGGGATTTTAGTTTCGTTTTGATTTGTCAACAGTCACACAAAAAAGCAACAAGATACATAACCACATATAAATTAAACATAGACTTAAACCGCCACCACAACGGCGTGTGAGAATCCCCAAGGCACACAGCATAAGCGAAGACCCACAGCCATCACTGCAATGTCCGGGCCACACACACGCTCGTCTCGACCCGAAACGTCACCCATTCCTTCTCTCCCAAGATGCTGCCTGACCTGCTGAGTTACTCCAGCATTTTGTGAATAAATCGCTCCTTCACTGTGATGTGACCAGAGTTGTACCAACCACTGTCACTCGCTCCACAGTCCCTGACCGCCTGAACAGTCAGAAAGCCGTCCACACTGCCAATTTAAGCTCAAGCCATGTCATGCCTTTGAACAAAATTCCAACTTCTGCCGCCATATATTTGCCAAGCACAGCAGAGGTGCACCTAGAGTCTACAGCTGTTGCTTAACATGGTTCTTGGTAAGTTTTACGTTGCTGAGATTTTAACAATGGTTGACAGTGGATTCACATGATTGAGTCACATAGCTTGAAATGAAGGTCTTTTATTTCACATAGTTTGAACAGTTATAATATCGGGTTGTATTTTAGTGCATGGAATAAGACAGTAGGAGTTTCAATATATATGTTAGCAATAATGAATGTTCACGAATAAATGTAATGACAATAATTTCATCAAGGGGCTTAAATAACATTATAAATTGAGAGACAGAATCTCAAACAGTTTAAAGAGATCCAAACCCCCCAAATTAACTTATGTGAGCATGCATGGTTTGCTTTGATAACATAGCGCTGAGGTAGTGTTGAGTTGAGTCCATTTCTTTCTGTACACATTTTCTTCTTTATGGTGACAGCAGCAGCAGGCTAATATAAAATGATATCCACACTAAAGGATTAATATCATAAATATTGATTATTAATGTGACAAATGCTTTCATCGTCCATGGTCCAAAACACTCGAGGAAGAGTCTAACATCTTTTATTATGCTTAAGTACAAATTAACTCATGCTCATACATTCGAAGAGATCCCCCTCCCCTCCCCCCACTCACCATCAACAACAACATAGTCACATCTGTGGAGTCATTTAAGTTCCTTGGAACCATCATCTCCAGGGACCTTAAATGGGGGGCCAACATCGACTCCACAGTCAAAAAGGCCCAACTGAGGATGTGCTTCCTGCGGCAACTGAAAAACACAATCTGCCACAGGCAATGAAGGTCCAATTCTATACTGCTATCATTGAGTCCGTCCTCACTTTCTCCATCATGGTCTGGTTTGGCTCAGCCACCAAGCACGATACCCGGAGGCTGCAACAAATGGTTCGCACAGCTGAGAATTTTGTTGGCTGCAACCTTCCCCCCATTGATGAACTGTACACTGCAAGGGCCAGGAAGCGAGCGGGCAAGATCATCTCTGACCCCTCTCACCCTGGCCACTAACTCTTCGAAGCACTTCCCTCTGGAAGGCGACTCTGGACTGTCAAAGCAGCCACAGCCAGACATAAAAACAGCTTTTTTTCCACGAGTGATAGTTCTACTCAATAACCAAAGTCTGTAGTCTCTTTTTTGCTCTGGTTTATTTTCATCGATATGTTTAGACCGTAATGTTGTATCCTTATTGTTTTGATGTGGTTATGCTTTATTCTTAATTGTTAACTGTATATTTGTGTTGTCATTTGTGAGTGGAGCACCAAGGCACATTCCTCGTATATGCATACTTGGCCAATAAACTTATTCATTCATTCATTCATTCTTAGAGAATAAACTCACAACTAATACTACAGTGAAGGTTTTGCCTAAAATGAACTCAGAGGACATAATGGAGACATGAGAAACTGCAGATGCTGGAAATTTGAACAAAGAGCAAACTGCTGGAGGAACTCAGTGGGTCCGGAAGCATCTGTGGAGCGAATGGACAGCCAATGCTTTGGGTCAGGACCCCTCTTCTGCTTGAAGAGGTGTCCTGACCCAAAACATTGGCTGCCCACTCCTTCCACAGATGCTTCCTGACCAACCCCTCCAGAGAATAGACAGATGTAATGTTACCTGTCCATGTTCTCCAGAGATCATATCATATCATATATCTACAGCCGGAAACAGGCCTTTTCGGCCCTCCAAGTCCGTGCCGCCCAGTGATCCCCGTACATTAACACTATCCTACACCCACTAGGGACAATTTTTACATTTACCCAGCCAATTAACCTACATACCTGTACGTCTTTGGAGTGTGGGAGGAAACCGAAGATCTCGGAGAAAACCCACGCAGGTCACGGGGAGAACGTACAAACTCCTTACAGTGCAGCACCCGTAGTCAGGATCGAACCTGTGTCTCCGGCGCTGCATTCGCTGTAAAGCAGCAACTCTACCGCTGCGCTACCGTGCCGCCCAAGCTGCTGCCTAAGCTGCTGAGTTGCTCTTGCAGTTTGTGTGGTTGTTTGCAAACCAGCAACTGCAAGAGCAACTCAATTGATTCAATTTTACATGCCACAAATGCTTCTTCATCCATTGAGTTTCTCCAGCAGTTTTGCTTTACAGAAGGATATAACAGTCAGAGGAAATTGTGATTTTCCGATAGGAACTACTTGGATGCAATCAGCAAGACAAATAAGGGAAAGTCAATGGACATAGTATATCTGGACTTTGGAAAGGATTTTAATGTTATTTTATAAAAGTGTATTAGTTAAAATAAGAGCTCACTGGTGGCATTGGGACATGTAGAGAGGGTTGATTAAAGTATAGAAAACACAGTGGGATTAAATTGGTCTTTTTCAGTTCGACAACTTGTTACTGTATAGCCCCACAGAAATGTAATGATTATCAATTATTCACAATTCATAGGAGTGTCTTAGATTTAAATACAAAGTTTACAATCTTGATTGGAATATAAAAAGAGCAGAGGGTGAAGAGGAAATAGATTGAGTGAGTGGCCAAGAAAGTAATATGTAGACTATTTTGAACAAAAGTCTAACCTAATTGTCTTTGAGCCATTTCAATACTTCAGTAATACATTATTGCTGCATGTAACTTAGGTCCAGTGAAATGCTTTATTTTGCATACAAAATCATATTGCAGACCTCACCTAGGCAGCACATAATTGTCGCCATGTTTTGGCATCGACAAAGTTACTAAAGGTCACCGAACAGTCATATCTACCACCAGGGGCCCCTAACCCTCCCTCCCCCGTCTTTGCCAGCTCCCCCTTCATTCTTTGTTCTTTCGCACCCCGCGCCCCCAAATCCCTCCCCGTGTGGTCCCACCATTCGAAGAAGAATAGAAAAAGCTAGATAATCTTCAAACTGAAACATTAGTCGGACTACGAGTATCTTATTTTATAGGTTCATGGAATGTAGAACAAATGTGTCAGCACAGCAGTAATTAAAAAGCCAAATAATACATTGCCCTTTCTGTTGCAAGGGGTCTGGAGTGAAAATTAAGGATGATCCAACACAATTACACAGGGCTTTCCTATGCAGAGTATACAATGTTTTTACCCAATGAAGGATTTAAGTACATTGGAGCAGAGATCCTTGCTTTTGATTTGTGGGATGAAGGGTGATTAAATAAGTTTGGAAGAATGGAGAAAGTTCTATTGAAGTGTACAAAATTCTAAGAGGTGTTAACACATTAGACGATGAGATGCACATTTTCACGGTGTGATGTTTCTGCCATTTCAGACTAAGATTTTCTGCACTCACGGTGGTTGTAAATTTCGGGAAATATTTCCCTCGGAGAGCTGGGAATGCTCCCACACTCAAGATATTCAAGATTGAGATGGACTAATTTTAAGGCTTGAGATCCAACCAGGCATAGTTTGTTCTTATGAATGACCCATTCCCGTGATGGTGAATTTTTACAAATCTACACTCAGAACCCCGAGTCCATCAAGAATCCAGTGGTGTACCACAGTTGGAATAAATTAGAATGATTTTCGGGCTTATGGAATATCAAGAAAATCCAAAATGTCTTTAATTCCACGGTCATTACCTCGTCAAGTGTTGACTTTTTCCGCAAAACCTGCAATGGTTTCCCAATCACAAGAACAGCGAGCCAAAATGAACAGGAGTGGTGATAGACATGAAATACTGGAGAAACTCAGCAGGACAGGCAGCATCTCTGGAGAGAAGGAATGGGAGACATTTTGGGTCGAGATCCTTCTTCAGACTATAGACAATAGACAATAGACAATAGGTGCAGGAGTAGGCCATTCAGCCCTTCGAGCCAGCACCGCCATTCAATGCGATCATGGCTGATCACTCTCAATCACTCTCAGACTAGAGTCAGGGGAAAGGGAAACAAAAGATGTAGAGAGATATAGAACAAATGCATGAAAGATATGCAAAAAAGTAACAGTGATAAAGAAAACAGGCCATTGTTAGCTGTTTGCCAGTGATAAGTCAGTTTACTACTTGAGCCTGTTGTGCCATTCAAAGGAAATGCAGCCAGTCTTTAACACATAATATATTCACACACTATCCTTATAATCAAAATTCAATGAAATTATTATCATGGAACCGAAAAGAAGGAGTTGGAATATCTATAAGCATAAATGTCTTCTGAAATCAGGAAACAGGCATATTAATTTCATCAGATATGATGGAATTAGCAAAAAGAAATATGGGGGAAAGAAAATTAAAATCAGTCTTTCGGCATTGGGGAAAGTGAGTTCTAAAAGCGAACTGCATGTCAACCAAAAAATATCTTTCTAGAATGATTGCTGAATTGGATTACCTCACTGTCTATCAGGAATGAAAATAACTTGCTTTCTCAAGTGCAGGAGGCTTTAAACCCAATTATAGTGGTTGTCAGTCTTTTGCTTCATGATTTAATTAGTCCATTCTCCCCTGTTGTAACATGAACACAACTGCATTATATCCATCTCGATTACACAACAACACTTGCTTGCATCAATGTGATAATAATATGATTGTCAAGAAGACAATGTCACAACATTGACAGGTACATTTCAGTTCACATCTAAATGAAGCGAGACAAATCTTCTCTCAACTATTATGTGCTTCCCTTCCCCTAAATTACATTATCCCACAGAGGCTAATCTGGAAAAGGTGTAGACGTATCTAGACAATAATACATTTTACACCATCTCGCCAATAGAAGATGGCATTTTTTCAATGAGACTTCCTCTCAACTGAAGGTCGGCTAATTTAATCAGAGAGGAGATTAGCACTGATTTCTGGCCTCTAAATGTCAAATATCTTTTGTTACTAATTAAATGTGGCAGGAAATTGGCTTTTAATAATGAAATCTCAGGCGGTTTTAAAGAATGTGCTTAAGAAATAGAAATATTTGCTCCCTGGTAAGAAAGGAGGCAGACCTACTGTTGAGAGCGCATTTGGTATCGTCATCACGTGTCACTCTCGAATTAGCGCTCTCTTTGCACCCTATTTACTTCAACCTGTTTTACCTGTGGAATCCTCTGCATTTAGCAGTGTTGAAAGATGATGCAAAACAACATCTCCACTCACTGTGAGCTAGTTAGTATAAGATTTCTCCTGTGGGCTAACAGTAATTAAATATTCTTGATTACCATGAAAATGTTAAGCTGTGACAAATTCTAGACTAAAATTTATAGCACATTATATTCTTTTTGTAAACCAAAACAAACATTGATCACTTTACTCCTCCATGACTAATTCCTTTTTTAAAAGAATAATAATTTGAGTTAGGTGTTTATTTCACTTTTTGTATCATTTCCTGTTATATGTGTATCTATTTTCATCATGACAATGGCAAAACAATAATTGCAGAAATGAACATTCCATAAGGAATGTGCAGAAAGGAATTGCAGATGCTGGTTTACAACGAGGATAGGCACAGAATGCTGGAGGAACTCAGCAGTTCAAGCAGCATCTCTGGAGAAAAGGAATAAGTGTGGTTTCGGGTCGAGACCCTTCTTCAGATATGCTTGACTGAAGAATCGACTCACCATGACTGCAAATACCACAACAGTAAACTAACATTTGGCACATTGCAAGTGTGATTAATTTAGTTTAGTTTAGAGATAGGCATGGAAACAGGTTCTTCAACCCATCGAGTCGATGCCGACCATCGATCATTAATTCACACTAGTCTGAAGACGGGTCTCGACCCGAAATGCTACCCATTCCTTCTCTCCAGAGACGTTGCCTGTCCCTCTGAGTTACACCAGCTTTTACCGTCTATTTTTGGTTTAACCAGCATCTGCGGTTCCGTCCTGCGCACACTGGTTTTATGTTTTCCTACTTTATCATCCACTCCCTACATATATGGGGCAATTTTTTTCCAGAGGCCAATAGACCTATAAACTGTCACAACTTTGGGGTATTGGCGTGAACCGTAGCACCCGGATGAAATGCATGCAGTCACAGGGAGAATGTGCAAACTCCATGCAGACAGCATCTGAGGTCAAGACCGAACCCGTATCTCCGGCAGTGTGAGGCAGCAGATCCGCCATTTCTTTTTATCATGAGAATAGCTGAACAATTTGAAGTTCAGTCAAACTCTACCTATATATTGCTTGCAACTATTTTTTTTCCCCCATGCAATCTGTAGGGAAAATAATTGTTTTATGAATAGTATATAGTGCTTTGATCCAGGGTATTTAAGGATATGGACTCTGTTCCTTTGGAAGGAACTTTCAAATGAACCAAGGTTACACGGCAAGAGAAATAAAAACAGAAAACATCAGAAATATGCATCAGATCAAACAGAACAAAGAGAAAAGAGAATTAGATCAATATTTCTATAAGATGAACTTTTACTTTAACCAAATAAAGTAGAGATTAAATAAGGAGACATCAAGTTTTGGGGACAAACACAGGGAAAATATTTCTAGGTGTGAATAAAGTTACGTTGAAAGGTCATTGACTTCAAATATTTCCTCAGCTCAGATGTGCATTCCCAACAGTTTTTTTAACCTTTATCTCAGATTTCTAGTATTGACAGACTTTGATTTCATACATTAAACAATTTAACCTATGGTACTTTTGGCATATGTTGAGCGGCAAGGTGGCATAGTGGTAGAACTATTGCCTTACAGCGCCAGAAACCTGGGTTTGATCCTGACTATGGGTGCTTGTCTGTACAGAGTTTGTACGTTCTCCCCGTGACCTGCGTGGGTTTTCTCAGAGATCTTCAGTTTCCTCCCACATTCCAAAGATGTACAGGTATGTAGGTTAATTGGCTTGGTATAAAAATGTAAAAATTGGCTCTAGTGTGTGTAGGGTAGCCTTACTGTGCGAGGATTGTTAGTCATTGTGGACTCAGTGGGCCAAAGGGCCTGTTTCCGCGCTGTATCTCTAAACTAAATATTTTATTTACAATCCCTTTGCAAACTGCTTTTAATGTATATTACTAATCCGTTATTTCCCACCAGAATATTATATACACAGGAACTTCTTTCCAATGCTTCCCTTCATTATCTCAAGACACATTTCTAACTGTGATTCATTGGCAATAACTAAATATTACTAATTAAAATATTGTCTTGTTTTTATAACTTATGGAGTTAAGTCGAGGCCCAAAAATGTCACCTATTCCATTTCTCCAGAGATATTGCTTGACCTGCCGAGTTATTCTATCATTTTGTGTCTATCTTTGGTGTAAACCAGCATGAGTAGTTCCTTGCTCCACAGTAAAGTGGTTCATGTGCTTGTGTGAGATCATATTTCAGATCATAAGAACTCACAGATTTCAGTGAAGAGAGTTTTACTTCGTGCCCTTGAAACAATATGGTCTCAGGAAAAGGGGGACTTCTGGGGCACATTTCAAGTGAAATTCAAATACGAAGTTTTTAATATTTGTCTGGTTGTAAACCTTATTGGAGAAACAATTAACATATTGTATTACTATTGCAACTTGCAAAAAATTGTACATTGGACAAAAAGCTTCTAGACGATCAAAATCACCCCAGAAAGTCAGGAATCAAATTTTGTGCAGAGTTCCACAAGGCTAGATCTGCACACAATATTGTTCCACTTTAGATTATACCAATTCTCAATTCCACAGCACCAAATTTTTGAGGTTGTACACAGGAACCTCAAGGCCCCACTTCATTGATTAAGATTTTGGTAATGCCATGTCCTCATATTCTCAAGAGTCAAGTCAAGAAACAAGAGTGTTTCATTGTCATATGTCCTGAAACGGAACAATGAAACTCTTACTTGCAGCCGCCCAACAGATATGTAAACATAGTACTCTGGAAACACCATAATAAACAACAAAAAAAGTCCAGTGCAGGTCCACCAATGAATTTCCAGCAACTGATAGACCGGCACCTCCTTTAATCCGGACAAAATTACGAGAGCTCGCTTGAAATGTGCCCCAGAAGTTCCCCCCAAAAATATGGTGCCTAGGCCGGGTGAGGCTGCTGACCTCGACCTGGAGGCCTGCGCCGATCGGTGGGTCAAATTTGCCAGGTGTGGTCGGGGCTCTGGAATCCCGGCCCATCCGGAGCCGGCAGATCTGATCCTATAGCCGACTTTCACGGCCGACAAAGCGGGGCCGGTACCTCGGCCTCCCCAAGCCCATGACCTCTGTTGGTCAGGCAGAACGGACAATACGGCAAGGCTCTGACACCAAGGGTGTGGAAAATCGGTGGTGAATCTGTATTTAAATATTTTTTAAAGTGACTTAAGCAGCTTAGGATATCTTAGTTCATTAAGTATCCCATTTAAATGCAAGTTGCTGTTGGTGTTTTATCGATGATCTGAAATTTTTAGATGAGCAGAAGCAGCTTTTCCAGTTTAATCTTCAGTGCCTTTCTGTACCAACATGAGCAGATTGGTAGTTGTTTGTGGAGGGAAGGTCAGGCTTAAATCTGTATCTCACATTCTGTGCCACATCACAATTAACATGCAGAGTCACAGAATGCCATATTTAACTTTAAATTTGATTGATCGCTTTTGAAGATGGCTGTGTGAAAGCTCCAGGGAGAAGTTACAACCACTTCACAAAAAGATGTGCAAAGTTTTAAAACGATTAAAGTGTCCTTTGTGCTTACTGTGTCTCCAAGTGCAATTAAATTAAAACAATACAGTTAAATATAATTTTATTTGGCTCATAAAGTGCTAGTTTTCAATATGGCTGGGTCTCACAGTACAATAATCACAAATAGTAAAATACTGAATGAATTGCAGATGGAAATGCAAAGGAATACTTAGCCCCAAAGTGGATTGAATATAAAATATTAGGAAGATGATAAAGACAAAGAAGAAACATGTTGTTTTAAATTAGAGTCAATTCAAAGATGTTTTCCTGCATCTAATGTAAATAATTTGCATTTACAGAGAGAATCTTGTTTGCTTCCATTCCAAATTGATGAGCATTATAACTTGTACTAGCAGGTCTCAGTTCAACATGGGACTTTTCCTTTTCACTAAAGCTGACATCTCTTATAGAAAACAAATAACAGATAACAAACATATTCACTATTTGTAATTTTGGAAATTACACCGAAAAGTAATTTCCGGTGTTAAGCATGCAGATGAGACATTTCACAGTTGAACAAACAAATATGGAGCCAATTTACATTAGATTAAATGGGCAAACCGTTCAGATGTTCATTTAGACCTTTTCAGAGAAACAATCTTTTACCATCATGAATTTTGTCTACCCAGAAACTGCAATACCTATCTGGGGATTTGCCTCAACAGCAGAGGCACTATCCCTGAATCTGCTCCATACCATTATGTAAGCAGTAAAACAGGATTGTGGACTAGTTTAACATGATTGTCAAAGTGACGCAAAGAATGAAAATTACAAATGGAAAATAAATATAACAGTATTGTTGGGATTTATTAACAAAATGCTGGAGTAACTCAGCAGGTCAGGCAGCATCTCAGGAGAGAAGGAATGGCCGACGTTTCGGGTCGAGACCCTTCTTCAGAAGAAGGGTCTGAAGAAAGGTATCGACCCGAAACTTCGCCCATTCCTTCTCTCCTGAGATGCTCCCTGACCTGCTGAGTTACTCCAGCATTTTGTGAATAAATACCTTTGATTTGTACCAGCATCTGCAGTTATTTTCTTATACAGTATTGTTGGGTTTCACTGAGTAATGCAGAGTACTCCGTTCTGATATGTTGCAAGTTCTTACAGACGCCAGCATGTATCCCAAATGATATATACAGACAGCCCTGGTAGGGACAATATTAAAATGCACTGGTAACCTGTCTAGTGCTGATATGTTATTGTGCTCTTGGTCCCAGACTCTGACACCCATCACCATTACCCAGTATTTTGAAAAATACATTTGTTTAGGCTGCATCTACAGTGATGGGAATCTGGTGCAGGTCCTGCTCTCTGCTTGCATCAGCCAACAGTGAAACAACCTACATACAGCTGGTGTGGACAGATTGTTTGAATTACAAATGAATTACAAAGTACTTTATGGTATGGTACTTAATTTGTCACATGCACTGAGGTATTTTTGTTTACAGTTCAGTACAAGTATCACTATACATAAGCACTTAGATACATACCAGATACGTATAAGCATCTCAGCTACAGTAGAAGTGTATAACAGTGGTACACTGTCAGTGTACAGAGTCGCCAGTTTGGCGCCATTTTCAAGTCCCAGTTGCTGTAAGTGCAAGGATCTTGACCTGACCATTGTGGTGGCGGTGTTGCAGGGTCGGCCTGGCCAAGCATAGCCGTTGGTGTCCTCTGCCACAGCTCCTCTGCTGTAGGCCTTGTTGGGTAGGCTTGGCTACACAGTGTGGTTACACAGCATGGAGATACGTTACTCATGCTGTCAGTCCCCAGTAATGCTCCACATGCACTCTGTTGGCCAGGCTGCAGCCTTGAACAAAACAATGGCTGCACACTTCACCTGTACTCAGTCAGAAAACCTCTCTCCATACTGAGCCATGGAGTGATTCATTGCTGAATTTGTGCCAGGTTTCTGGCACACTGGTTGCTGGTACAGCTGTGCTATTAACATATTAACATAGATACAAAGCTGTATTTATTCATCAATCTGAAGAAGGGTCTCGACCCGAAACGTCACCCATTCCTTCTCTCCTGAGATGCTGCCTGACCTGCTGAGTTACTCCAGCATTTTGTGAATAAATACATAGATACAAAGATGCATAGAGTCTACATTTGGTCTGGTCGATGTATAGGATTCAGATACCAAGCCAGATGAAAGTATAGTAAAAAATCACTCTTCCAACTACTGTAAAGCTTTGATGCTGAAGGAACAGATGATGTAATGAATGAAGAATTTGGGTGACACCCACAATTTGGGTAACTGGCCAAATGAGCCTGGTCTGCATGGTGAAAGATGGTGCCCTTTGGAGACGTCTCTGTGCAAGGAGTTCCATGGAGACCCTGCAGAGCTTCTGCTGGATCTCCCAGTTGGAAATTACCAGCGAGATATTAGTAGGGATATGATCTGTTATGCGGTTATGGAGAGATGGCAGGAAAATGGGGTTAGGAGGGAGAGATAGATCAGCCATGATTGAATGGTGGAGTAGACATGATGGGCCGAATGGCCTAATTCTACTCCTATCACTTATAACCTTATGTCATGAACAGCTGTTGTTTTGGGAAGCCCACAATGCAGGAACAAGTCCATGATCACTCTGCCCGATGCTTTGAATTATTGGAGCGTCCTTTCCATGAATATTGAATTGAAGTGAACTTGGCAAGCAGCAAATTGCATTTTTTGGCAGATGTCAACAGCAGTGGGAAGCTTCAAAGATTCTGCAGCTTGGAAAGCAGAAAGTTCCATGACCTTGACTTTCACAGAAAACATTTGATGACGGCACAAGTATGAGATAGTATTTGAAATTGCTGAAAGTCACAGATGTCATTGAGGATAAGGAAGGCAACTCGAAAGTTAGGTCTTGAAATAACACAGTTCCAGGGAAAATTGGACCAACAAGACCTGTTCGGACCAGTGAGATTGTAAATTTCATGTTGCATTACTGTTGACTTTCTTTAACCGCGTTTAATGCCAGAAAGAAAATGTTACCGAGAATAAGCACCTCACCAGAAAATTGGGATGAATTCCCTACTGGCACTAAGATATACATAAATGTATGCAGAATTATTCTACTTTAGGATAAGCCAATTTTCAACTGTACAAGTCCAATTTTATTTGGAACCATATGAACGGATTTTTAACCATTGCACTTCTACATCTTGCAAGTCTGAACCATCAGCAAAATGTAACCTTTGAAAGATGCCCATTTGTTTTTCATTTTGCCACACAATTAAATAGGAAGAATGTCTTGCATACTAATTGCACACAGTTCCAAAGGCCACCAAGAACTTATGTGGCAAGTTTGGAAATATTGTCCAGTTGCACTTACTGCCTTGTGCCTATCCCAGGCCTGTCACATTTTGTGTGGTGAGATTAGCATGAGTGTTCACTTGGATATAAATTATTTCACCCATTTACTGCTGACCAATATCCAGAAGCTCTGGCCGAGAACTTTGTGTGTGCGACCATGTACAAGATTTTCTGTTTGGGCTCTTGCCATATTTGAAATAAATAGCAAGCTTTTTACAGTTCGGCCAGTGTAAAACTCACGGAAACCTCATACCACTTTGAAATAAAGATCTGTACATCACAAACACATCTAGACACAGACAAATTATAGCACTCTTTGCAAAATCTGCACATCAGCTGAGAAGGGAAAAATATATGGTTTTGTTCATCCCAGAATCACGGAATCATAGAGACACATAGCAGAGAAACAGGTCTTCAACCACTGAGTCTACACTGACCCTCAACCAAGGCTTTTTACACTAATTCCACCCTAATCCATTTTATTCTCCTAGCATTCATTTCAAATCCTCACCCAGATTCTACCAGTCATCTACACATTGGGGAAGATTACTTTGGCCAGTTGACCTACTAACCCACAAGCTTTTGAGAAGTGAGAGGAAACTGAAGCATTTGGGGCAACCCACGTCGTCACATGGGGTATGTAAAAAACTTGCCACAGTCAGCACCAGAGGTCAGGATCAAACCCAGGTTGCTGGAGTCGTGAAGTTGTAGCTCTACCAACTATACTACGTGTGTGTTTGTAGCGGAAGGGCGAGAATGGGTTCAGTGAGCAACTGAAGGAAATCGGTGAGAATCAGGTTTTCCTGGTCTTACAAATACCTGGTCCCTTTTGAGCAAACTTCAGCCATTCCATTAGGATTATTGGCTATTTCTGGAGTAGTGGCACTGGCATTCATTTTTAGTTTAGTTCAGTTTATTATTGTCACGTGTACCGTGAAAAGCTTTTTTGTTGCGTGCTATCCAGCCAGAGGAAAGACTATACATGATTACAATCAAGCCGTCCAGAGGCATGATAAAGAGAATCATTCAATCCCTAGTGTGCCAGTTCCTTCAGAAATGAAACCAAAGGTAAAAAGCAGGAGTATAAAGTAAATTCTTAATCCAAGATTAAAGAAAAAGCAAATATAACAAATGGAATTTCAAAGATAATACAACCATGCTTTACAGAGCAGAAATAAAAGCCTGATCATTCAGTCAGAAAACATTTGATTCAGAAATTAATTGAAATGACTATCAGAGTAAAAGATCACAACTAGCTTAAACACCCTACTGAAACAAAAAATTGCACAATTCCAACTAAAGTGAACAATGTTATATCTATTTCATGTAATGCAATTGTATAAAATCAGCGTTTTATTTTTAAAATAACTTATTAGCCCATACTTCTCTTGCCCCAGAAATATTATTGATATGAAGAAAATATTTCCTGTCAAGCTCAGCATTCACAACAACAATTACGAGCAGAGTAATATACAACACCTGGAAGCAAAAAATCAATTCAAATGGAATTATGAAGTTATATTAGCTATGAAAGAAAAAAATTCATTTCTACTGTATTCCAAAAACCCTTAATTACACATTCTGCCCAGGAAGGTTTTGTTTTCATCTACTCCTGTAACTCAGTTCCCTGACACATTAAAGATCAGCCTCAAAGCCCTTCTCTGATCTTCTTGTTGACCTTTAATCGCATGCTTCAGCGGCCAGAATTGACCTTGTGCGCATTATGTCTGATCAAACACCTTTCCCAAATATTACATTTCAAGAATGAACAACATCGATGAGCCATTTTGTCCTGATGTTTCGATGGTTTTATAGTAAATGGCAATAAAACATAAAGCTTCACCCACATTTTCTGCAGGCATTTCATTCTATCTTACCATAATATTTCAGTTTAATTTAGTTTAGTGAGACTGCATTGAAACAGACCCTTCAGCCACCAGTTATAGCCTACACGCCAAGGACAATTTACAGAAGCCAATTAACTTAAAAACCCGCATGTCTTTGGAATGTGAGAGGAAAGCGGAGCACCCAGAGAAAACCCATGCAGTCACAGGGAGGACATCCAAACTCCGTACAAACAGCACCTCTAATCAAGATTGACCTCGGGTCTCTGGCGCTACCACTGCGACACTGTGCACCCCATGTTAAGATTTTGCATGTGTAAGTTGTTTAGTTCAACACATTGGATGAGAAAGCTTGCAAGAGTTCTGTCCCCCTCTCTGGCACATTATAACAACAGTTAATCTTTCATATTTTCAATCAGAATTTTGATCTATGACTTAATCATGACCAAAAGATAGTAGGTATTAATATAGATTGCAACCCACAACAATAACGTTGGATGGCTGCACAGGTATTATTAAGAAGGAAAGCGTGAGAGAGAACCATTGTGTGGGACTCCATACGGTTTCAAGACTCATACCTATGATTTATGGAAAACTGGAAAAGAGAAAGAAATATACCAATGAACATGATTCATCATTCATGATTAATGTCTGGCAGTGGAATAACGTTGAGCATGAAGTATTGCACACATCATATCCTTGCTAATACTTTGAAAAAGCTTTGTATTTATTTTCTGAATTGCCACTCCTGGAATAGACATTCTAACCGAGGACAACTATATGAATTGAGAACTGCAGCTCTACAAACATATCTCATGTGGCTCTTGAAATTATGCAGTTAATATGTAAAGCCCGTCTGAAGCTTTCATGATGAATGACCATCGCCACTAAACATCAACAAAAACAGAAATGCCGAAAGAACACACCCAGTCAATCACTATTTGTGGAACGAGAAATCAGTTAACGAGGAAGAGAGAAAGTATTAGTTCAACAGAAAAGGAGAGGGAGGGTTAAATTTGGTTTAAAGGAAGTGTCTGTAAAGGGGGAAATGATGTACATCCATTGTATAGACAGTAAAGCTCCATTGTCTGTGTATTCTGTTGCTAGGATCGGAAACATTAACTTGTTTTCCTCTCCTCAGAAGCTGCCTGACCTGTTGAGAGTTCCCAGCATTTTTTTATGTCACTCTACCTACTTGAATGAATACTCATGTACCATACACACAGAAAAATACTCCCTCTGCTGATCTGGAAAAATAAATTGCAGATCTAATGCACAGTGGCACAGCAAGCCATGGTTTATATGTTCTTTACGTTTTTTTTGTCCAGATTCTCCTACAGTTATTTCCAATCTTCTAAATAATGGCCTATTATCGAATGTCTTCTTGGGGGTCAATAGGAATGATCATCCTATATTTTGACACATGCAGGATATTGTTTTGATAATTACTCTTTATTTCCAGATATATGAAAGGATGTTAAAAAGTACTTCTGATTTTCTCTGCACACCATCCTGTGCATTCATCCAGGGTACATCTACCTCTGTAAAATCATTTTGTTTTGGGGGATTTCATTTTCATCCTTTGTGGAGAGGATGCAAAATAAAAATGCTTACAAGAGCAATTTGCATCACTTTGCATTCATTTGAATATCTTTTAACATATTTCACAGCTTAATCAGATATTTGAATATAATGCCATATTGTTTATTTGGTGAACCAAAAATAAATTATTGCTTCAATTGCATTGATGGTACTCTAAAAAATCCTCAACCGAATTGAAAACTTACTAGGTCAATGTTATTTAGCTTTTTAGAATAAATCTGTCCCAACTTTAGAAAGTAACAAAATAAACATTATGCATTTTATTAGCAAAGTCAACTTTTATTTACAATTCTCATGGGACTACTGTTACGAATTATGCTTTGACTTCATAATATGGCCTCTCAAGCATTAAACAGGTAATACAGAACCTGTTAAAATGATCTTAAAAAATGGGAACAATGATGGAGAATAAGCTGGAATTTTAATGCAGTATAAAAGTTACTTGTTAAAAATTGTTTCCATAGCAACGCACTTCTCAGTGAAACACCATATTCTATAGCTGATAGACAGAGAACATAGTTCATATTTAGGAGCAAATGGAGAATTAATTAAACAGCATAAAATAAATAAAAAATACTTTTTATCTATGAACACATTCACCCATATATTAACACTTATGTTCAGGGAAACTGGTATCGTGTGGGCTGAATCTTAACTCACATCAAAAGGTTGTTTGGAATCAAGCCCGGTTAATTTAAAAAATATATATCTGTAATAGTAATCAAATCAGCCTTGAAGAAGTTCACTTTTGGTTTTAATGAAGGCAGGATCAGGACAACCCTCTATCCAGTTCACAGGAATTGAATTGGCATTTTAATTACAATGTAGATAGAAACAAAATGCTGGAGTATCTCAGTGGGACAGGCTGAAGGAATGGGTGACATTCCGGATCGAGACCCTTCTTCAAACTGAGAGTTAGGGGAGAAGGAGACACAGAGATAAGGAAGGGTAAGGTGTGAAAATGAGACATCAAAGGAGATGTGACTCTAGGAGAATGTGGAATAGATCATTGTTAGCTAGGAGAAGTTGACAATGAAGCAAACAGAGGTAAAATCTAATTAGGGAGACAGTCAGACTGGTCAAAGAACTAAGAACAGGGAGGGATGGAGAGAGAGGGAAAGCAAGGGTTACTTGAAGTTAGAGGTCAATATTCTTGCCATTGGAGTGTAAGCAGCCCAAGCAAAACATGAAGTCCTTCCAACACATTAATTACAATGTCGTTGCCTACCCTTGTTTTCTACCAAGCCCCTGTCTGTCACTGTTTCACATAAGTGAAATAATTATTGGTGCAATGACTTGGTCCTGGGCTCCAAGGTTTTTGTGTGATGGTTGGATACTGGTGATGGGGGTGATGGCTCCTCAGAGTAGTGTAGCCAAAGCAAAGAGCACAGAACTGCTAGTTACTCAAATGGAACAGAGGGTGGATGCCAAAATTGCAACAGGAACAGAAGGGGACAGAAAGTCATTTCTATGGCTGTAGATGTGACTCCAGGATAATATTTTCCTTCCCTGTTGCTCAGGTCAGGTTTGTCACAAAACAAGCGGAGCAAATCTTGAAGGGGGAGGGCGAACATCCAAAGTTGCAGTCCATTCAATGGCGAGGTCCTTCAGGCTGAGTTTAAAGGCTGAGGAAAGAAATTAAAAACCAGAAGTTCAAAAGTAATAATCTTTGGATTACTCCCAGTTCTATGTACTAACAAGCACGAGGAGAGAGCAGATGAATGCTAGATAATAGCTAGAGAGATGGTGCAGGAGGGAGGGATATAGGCTTTTGAGGTGCTGGTACCATTTCTGCTCCAGGTGGTTCCTGCATTTTAACAGAGATGGGACCAATATCCTTGGAGCCATGGAGTTGTTTTTCTATTGGCGAGGACTTACTCAAGCTTGACAGGGGTATGGGAGCCTTGAAGGGAATGTAGGAAAGACAGAGGTACAGTGGAATAGGGAAGTTGCAAAGACGGTAAGCAAAATAAATAGTTGGCAAAAAACAAATTCAAGCAACAAAGTGAATCTAAGTACAGAAAAGAAGTACTAAAACAAAATTAGAGACACGATATTTGAATACTCATGGCATTGATAACAAGGTTAACAAACTACCAGCTTTAAATGTAAATTAGTATCAGTATCAGATCCCATTGCCTTGACAGAAATGGGGCTGCAGGGTGATCATAGCTCGCAATAAAATATTTCTAGGTATTCACCATTTTAGAAGGACACATTTTAGCTGGGGTTGATGTGGCAGTTAATAAAGGAGGAGGTCAGTGCAGTCCTGAGCAATATCCTTGGATTGACAGATCATAACATAGAAGTAGAATCAATTTGGGTCAAACAAAGAAATAATAAAGGGCTAGAAAACATCTGTGGGAGTTATTTATGGGCCATCAAATAATAGTTGTAGTATTGACCACAACATAAATCAGGAAAGAAGAGAGTGTATGGCAAGGTAATACAATTATCGTGGGAGACTTTAACCTACATAAGGATGGTACAAATTACATTTTGCTGCAATAAGGTGGAAAATCAATTTGTGGAATGTATTTGAAATGCTTTTCTGGATCAATATCTTGAGTACCAATTCAGGAAAAAGCTATTTTGGACCTCATCTTGTGCAACGAGAAAGGGTCAAAGGATCCTTGGGGAACATAACCAGTACCTGATAGAATTAGACACTGAAGTTGAAAATGATGTAGTTCAATATAAACATAGGGGATTCATTCAGCATGTCTCCAACAACTCTTACCAATTTCTACAGATGCACCTTAGAAAGAATGCTGATGGATTGCATCATAGCGTGATTAGGGAACAAGTCCTCCCAAGAACACAAGAAACAGCAGAGAGTTGTGGATGTAATTCATTCCGTCACACAGACCAGACTCCCCACCATTGACTGCACCCACCCCTCAAGCTGCCTTGGAAAAGCAACCAGCTACAAATAATATGTAGTGTAAGAAAATAACTGCAGATGCTGGTACAAATCGAAGGTATTTATTTCACAAAATGCTGGAGTAACTCAGCAGGTCAGGCAGCATCTCAGCAGAGAAGGATTGGGTGACGTTTTGGGTCGAGACCCTTCTTCAGACTGATGTCAGGGGGCAGGGACAAAGGAAGGATATAGGTGGAGACAGGAAGATAGAGGGAGAACTGGGAAGGAGGAGGGGAAGAGAGGGTCAGAGGAACAGAGGGCAGAGGATCATGCAGGTGATATTTTCCTTCTCATTGACAATAGACAATAGACAATAGACAATAGGTGCAGGAGTAGGCCATTCAGCCCTTCGAGCCAGCACCGCCATTCAATGCGATCATGGCTGATCACTCTCAATCAGTACCCCGTTCCTGCCTTCTCCCCATACCCCCTCACTCCGCTATCCTTAAGAGCTCTATCCAGCTCTCTCTTGAAAGCATCCAACGAACTGGCCTCCACTGCCTTCTGAGGCAGAGAATTCCACACCTTCACCACTCTCTGACTGAAAAAGTTCTTCCTCATCTCCGTTCTAAATGGCCTACCCCTTATTCTTAAACTGTGGCCCCTTGTTCTGGACTCCCCCAACATTGGGAACATGTTTCCTGCCTCTAATGTGTCCAATCCCCTAATTATCTTATATGTTTCAATAAGATCCCCCCTCATCCTTCTAAATTCCAGTGTATACCAGCCCAATCGCTCCAGCCTTTCAACATACGACAGTCCCGCCATTCCGGGAATTAACCTAGTGAACCTACGCTGCACGCCCTCCATAGCAAGAATATCCTTCCTCAAATTTGGAGACCAAAACTGCACACAGTACTCCAGGTGCGGTCTCACCAGGGCCCGGTACAACTGTAGAAGGACCTCTTTGCTCCTATACTCAACTCCTCTTGTTACGAAGGCCAACATTCCATTGGCTTTCTTCACTGCCTGCTGGACCTGCATGCTTCCTTTCATTGACTGATGCACTAGGACACCCAGATCTCGTTGAACTCCCCCTCCTCCTAACTTGACACCATTCAGATAATAATCTGCCTTTCTATTCTTACTTCCAAAGTGAATAACCTCACACTTATCTACATTAAACTGCATCTGCCATGTATCCGCCCACTCACACAACCTGTCCAAGTCACCCTGCAGCCTTATTGCATCTTCCTCACAATTCACACTACCCCCCAGCTTAGTATCATCTGCAAATTTGCTAATGGTACTTTTAATCCCATCGTCTAAGTCATTAATGTATACCGTAAATAGCTGTGGTCCCAGCACCGAGCCTTGAGGTACCCCACTGGTCACTGCCTCCCATTCCGAAAGGGACCCATTTATCCCCACTCTTTGCTTTCTGTCTGTCAACCAATTTTCTATCCATGTCAATACCCTACCCCCAATACCATGTGCCCTAAGTTTGCCCACTAATCTCCTATGTGGGACCTTGTCGAAGGCTTTCTGAAAGTCGAGGTACACCACATCCACTGACTCTCCCCTGTCAATTTTCCTAGTTACATCCTCAAAAAATTCCAGTAGATTTGTCAAGCATGATTTCCCCTTCGTAAATCCATGCTGACTCGGAATGATCCCGTTACTGCTATCCAAATGCTCAGCAATTTCGTCTTTTATAATTGACTCCAGCATCTTCCCCACCACTGATGTCAGACTAACTGGTCTATAATTACCCGTTTTCTCTCTCCCTCCTTTCTTAAAAAGTGGGATAACATTTGCTATCCTCCAATCCACGGGAACTGATCCTGAATCTATAGAACATTGAAAAATGATCTCCAATGCTTCCACTATTTCTAGAGCCACCTCCTTAAGTACCCTGGGATGCAGACCATCAGGCCCTGGGGATTTATCAGCCTTCAGTCCCATCAGTCTACCCAAAACCATTTCCTGCCTAATGTGGATTTCCTTCAGTTCCTCCATCACCCTAGGTTCTCCGGCCCCTAGAACATTTGGGAGATTGTGTGTATCTTCCTCAGTGAAGACAGATCCAAAGTAACGGTTTAACTCGTCTGCCATTTCTTTGTTCCCCATAATAAATTCCCCTGTTTCTGTCTTCAAGGGACCCACATTTGCCTTGACTATTTTTTTTCACTTCACGTACCTAAAAAAACTTTTGCTATCCTCCTTTATATTATTGGCTAGTTTACCCTCGTACCTCATCTTTTCTCCCCGTATTGCCTTTTTAGTTAACTTTTGTTGCTCTTTAAAAGAGTCCCAATCCTCTGTCTTCCCACTCTTCTTTGCTATGTTATACTTCCTCTCCTTAATTTTTATGCTGTCCCTGACTTCCCTTGTCAGCCACAGGTGTCTCTTACTCCCCTTAGAGTCTTTCCGCCTCTTTGGAATAAATTGATCCTGCAACCTCTGCATTATTCCCAGGAATACCTGCCATTGCTGTTCTACCGTCTTCCCTGCTAGGGCCTCCTTCCAGTCAATTTTGGCCAGCTCCTGCCTCATGCCTCTGTAATCCCCTTTGCTATACTGTAATACCGACACTTCCGATTTTCCCTTCTGCCTTTCCATTTGCAGAGTAAAACTTATCATGTTGTGATCACTGCCTCCTAATGGCTCTTTTACCTCTAGTCCCCTTATCAGATCAGGATCATTACACAACACTAAATCCAGAATTGCCTTCTCCCTGGTAGGCTCCAGTACAAGCTGTTCTAAGAATCCATCTCGAAGGCACTCTACAAACTCTCTTTCCTGGGGTCCATTTCCAACCTGATTTTCCCAGTCTACCTGCATGTTGAAATCTCCCATAACCACCGTAGCATTACATTTTTGACTCGCCAATTTTATCTCCTGATTCAACTTGCACCCTATGTCGAGGCTACTGTTTGGGGGCCTATAGATAACTCCCATTGGGGTCTTTTTACCCTTACAATTTCTCATTTCTATCCATACTGATTCAACATCTCCTGATTCTATGTCACCCCTTGCAAGGGAATGAATATCATTCCTTACCATCAGAGCAACCCCACCCCCTCTGCCCTCCTGTCTGTCTTTTCTATACATTGTGTACCCCTGAATATTCAGTTCCCAGCCCTGGTCCTCTTCTAGCCATGTCTCAGTGATCCCTACAACATCATAATTGCCCATGACTAACTGAGCCTCAAGCTCATCCACTTTATTTTTTATACTACGCGCATTTAAGTACAACACTTTAACTTCTGTATTTACCTCCCCTCTCACATCGGTCACAATTGGCCCTGCCCTTAATTTCTTTTCCCCTCTAGAACTTCTGTTCCCCTTCTTCCGAGAGTCTTTTGCAATATCTCCTGTATTCCCTTTTTTTTTACCTCATCTTCATATTCACAATTTGTCAACCCCTCCCCCCCACTACTTAGTTTAAAGCCACAGGTGTCGCACTAGCAAACCTGCCTGCCAGAATGTTTGTCCCCCTGCTGTTAAGATGTAACCCGTCCCTTTTGTACAAGTCACCCCTAGCCCAGAAGAGATCCCAGTGGTCCAGAAATCTAAATCCCTGCTCTCTGCACCAGCCCCTCAGCCATATATTCATACCCTTTATCTCTCTGTTCCTGGCCTCACCAGCACGAGGTACCGGTAGCAGTCCAGAGATAACCACCTTTGACGTCCTACTTCTCAGCATTTTTCCCAACTCTCTAAACTCCCACTGTAGCACCTCCTTCCTCTTCCGCCCGACGTCATTCGTGCCCACATGCACAACGACTTCAGGTTGATCGCCTTCCCTCACTAGGATTTTCTGAATCCGGTCTGTGATGTGTTGAACCCTGGCACCAGGGAGGCAACAGACCATCCTCAAGTCCCTCCTGCTGCCACAGAATCTTCTGTCCGTCCCTCGGACGATGGAGTCACCGACCACTACGGCTCTTCCTGACTTCGGTCTCCCCTGTCGAGTATCCTTGCCAACAGGTCCGCCACTCGGACTGGAACCGTCTTCTGCCCCGACAGTTCCCAAGAGGGTATACCTATTTGCAATAGGCACAGCCACTGGGGTCTCCTGTGATTACTGCCATTCAGTGCTCTGAGAAATAGCTTGTATGCACAGGAAGTGTGACTGGTGCAGAATTGGCAAAGTGAAAATATTGCAGACTGTGTGCTTCAACTGAGTGAGATAGATCCTATACGAGGAACTTTTTGATCCACCTACATTATTCTGGAATGCCAAGAGCTAATTAGTTCACTTGAATTACAGATTCCAAAATGTGGATACTTTTACCAGTAAATTGTCCCTGTTCATTATGTCTTTTTCTCTCCGAATTATTCCTTTTCCTCTCCGAATTATTCCTCATCTGCAGCTCCCCTTTAAAAACAAGCCCTATTCTTGCAAAATTGATGGTTTAAGTGCCGCTGAATGGTTCAGCAACTGATGAGCTTATCAAGGGATTCACTGAACAAACTTTCAAACTAGTGTTCCCCAGGGATTATACCTCACTGAAGTCCCCAGCTCAGAATGAAAATCAACACACGGAGACAGTGTGATTGAAAGTCAAACATAGGTAGGTGAAGCAGATTCTTGACTAATTTTCAAACTGAGCAAGCTTATTCACGGATCCCTGTAGTTTGCATGCAGAGTAACCTGGGAGACGACAAATAAAAAGAGCAAAGCAAAATTAGCTGACAAACCTTATTGCAAGCTGACAATTTATAACCTGGTGCACCAAACCTAAAACATAAACTCTTCATTCGATCTTGCCTTTCCAAATGCTTAATTTCTTTAAATAGCCTAACTGAGTGATTTGATTAGTAAATACAGATGGGAAAATATTTATTCAGCTTAATTAAGCAGATATTAAACAGACCTCCTCTCAGCACTAGGTGGAAAGAAAATGAGCTGAGTGTTTGGAATTATTCAGGGGTAATAATATTATGTGGAAGGAGCAGCCAATAGTTCAAAACAAGAACCAGTCTTCGGAATATCTGTTATTGGGCACATTGAAAGCAGAAATTAGTTTGAAATTAAAAGAACAACTCTGCAAGCAGACAGGCTGTCTATTCACATAACTATGACTTACAGGTATGTGAATTATCTGAATGTAAAACAATATGGTATGTTAATTGGCCGTCATCATACCAGGAGTCTTCATCTTAAGTTTTAGTTTAGAGATAGTGCATGGAGGGAGACCCTTTGGCCCATTCACGCTAGTTCTATGTTATCCCACTTTCTCATCCACTCCCGACACACTGGTGACAATTTACGGAGACCAATCGACCTACAAACCCGTCCATCTTTGGGATGTGGGAAGAAACCGGAACACCCAGAGGAATCTCACAGGGAGAATGTGCAAAATCCATACAGGCAGCACCCGAGGTCAACACTATCCAACACTGTGAGCCAGTAGGTCAACCAATTTAATTGAAATTGAATTGTATCACCTGCTGTGATCAACTTTGGTATGAAAAAAATGAAGTATATTGAATTTGGGATTTACCACCAAGAGGATCTCCAGAAGAATGTCTGTTCGATGTGAATGAATATTTTATATCCACCAGCTTCAGCCTCTGAGTGATTCAGATCAAAGGACACAATACTGAGAAAATAAATATACATACCATTACCATTCTTTGAAAATGTATAACTCTTTAAAAAATGCAATAACAAAGGAATAAAACAGTAATAATGGATGCACGGAAAGCTGGAGTAATTCAGAGGGTCAGACAGCTTCTCTGGAGAAAAGGAATAGGTGATGTTTCGGGGAGAGACCCTTCTTCAGACTGATAAGGTATGCCTGTACAGACCCTTCCAACCTTCGTAAAACAAATGGTATGCAACTAAACTGGACGATGGTCTAGAAATCCAGTTATTATTCAGGTAATCTTTGTATTATTAATTGACGAAAAATGACAACACAGTTATCTAATGGTGTTAGGTTGACTTGGGCTGATTAACCCTGTGGTCCTTAATCACTACACAGTTTCATCTCATCTCTTATCTGGCTAGCCTCAGAATAAAAGGATGTATCTTAAAGTGAGTATAGCAGTTGGGAGATCATGTCACAGTTGTACAAGATATTGGTGAGGCCACATTTAAAATATTGTGTGGAGTTTTGGGGACTCTGTGAGAGGAAAGATGTGTTAAGCTGGAAAGGGAGCAGAAAAGATTTATGAGACTGTTACCAGGACTCGAAGTTGGAAAGGCTAAGACTTTATTCCTTGGAGCGTAGGAGGATGAAGGATGATCTTACTGTGTTTACCAATGATCTTACAGAGATGTATCAGATCATGTGAGGAATAGATAGGCTAAATACACAGTGTTTAAATCGAGAAGCAGAGGACATATGTTTAAGGTGAGGAGGGACAGATTTAAACATAGAAACATAGAAACATAGAAAATAGGTGCAGGAAGATGCCATTTGGCCCTTCGGCCAGCACCGCCTTCATTGTGATCATGGCTGATCATCTACAATCAGTAACCTGTGCCTGCCTTCTCCCCATTTCCCTTGATTCTGCTCGCCCTTAGAGCTCTGTCTAATTCTCTTTTAAATTCATCCAGTGAATTGGCCCCCACTGCCTTCTGCGGCAGAGAATTCCACAAATTCACAACGCTGGGTGAAAAAGTTTCTTCTCACCTCAGTTTTAATAGGAACCCGAGGGGCAACTTTTTATACACAAAGGATGGTAGATATGTGGAACGAGCTTCCAGAGAAGGCAGTGGAGGCAGGTATTATCACAACGTTTATGAAACATTTACTCAGGTACATGGATAAGATGGGTTTAGAGGGACATGGGCCATACATAAGCAGGTGGTTATAGTGTAGATGGGGCATGTTGGTTGGCATGGGCAAAGTGGCCTGAAGGACCTGTTTCCATGCTGTAAAACCCTATGACTTCAGAATGGAGATGAGGAGGAATTTCTTCAGCTAGAGGGTGGTGAATCTGTGGAATTCATTGCCACGGGTGGCTGTGGAGGCAGTCTGTGTATTCTTAAACCAGAGATTGGTAGATTCTTGATTATTAAGGGTGTCAAAGGTTACAGGGAGAAAATAGGAGAGTTACTCCAGCTTGTTGTGTCTATCTTCGGTGTAAACCAGCATCTGCAGTTCCTTCCTACACAATAACTTGGATACTTGTGGCACACCGTGCAAAGCTCAGGAGTATAAGTTTCTTACATTAATGGGTTTTTGGTTATTTTTAAGGCGGAAGATTGACAGATTCTTGATTAGTAAGGGTGTCAAAGGTTACGGGGAGAATGGAGAAGAATGGGGCTGAGAGGGGAAAATGATCAGCCATGATTGAATGGAAGAGTAGATGGGCTGAATGTCCTAATTCTGTTCCAACGTCTTTTGGTCTTGTAGGTATTTTATTAATTTCTCAATTCTAAAGCAATGCTAAATATGATTTTTTTTTGTCTTTCTCAGTCTGAGGAAGTATTATTTCAGGGTTTGTTGGTCCCAGTTTGAACCAATTAGTGTGCTGTTGTCACCACACATGCCTCCTGAGGCAGCTTGCTAACATTGGGGTGCAGGAACATGGACGCACTTTGTGAAGCTCATTGGCTGTTATCGTCAAAGTAACAAGGATAAAGACAAAAACACAACATCTCAACAAAGCAACACTTCACTCACGGCAACGACAGATGCAATAATATATCAAAAGACCCAATGCATGGCACATACAGTTCTTACAGGTACACTCACACTCATTTGTTCTATACTGCTTATCCTTTAAAAAGAAAACATGAACACTATCAACCTCCTACATTGTACCAAAAGAACACACTTCTGGAGGAACTCAATGGGTCTGGTAACATCTGTGGGCACAAAAGAATGGTCTTTTAGAATTGCCTCCACTAATGCTGAAGTTCCTCCAGCAGTTTAGTTTTGCTCCAGATTCCAGCATCTGCAGTGAGTCTCTTGTGTGTCTTTTAAATTGTACCAGTTTGTTTGCCTCACCTCCCTATTGCAATATATTCTTTCATCTTGATTCAACCTAATCTGTAATTCTCTAACCAACAAAAAACATTAGACACTAAACTCTTTGCCAAGACGTACACAATCTGGTTCACCGAAACATCATTATCTGATTTAATTGAAATAACGTTACTCCAGCACCCTCCACCTTCTCTCCTCTAATCCAACATGTGGACCTTTGAAATGGCACATTATCGTCATAATATTTTGATGAATTGGATATCTGTACCATTCATACAGTTTATGGACTCTTTCCTTGCTTGCTATTGAGAAAGACGAGTATTTCTTTTTCTCTGAAAAAGCTAATGTGCTGTCCAGACGATATCCTGAACTTAGACGGTAAGTGTCGGTACGCTTCACTCTGGAGAATTTCTATTTTACCTGCTCTGCTTGCTCCACACATTTCACTTTTCATGCCCTTTATGGAAAGAGAGCCCCAAAATCATGCAGTAACTGTGATGTGATGGCCACATCTTGGATGGAACTGCCAAAATAAATATCCTTTATTAAAGGCAGTCAATACTCAAACAAAATTAATGGTTGGTACAAAGCTGTGGCAAAAATCATATTATATCACATACTACATATTGCACTTAAAAGTAAGCACACTCATTTATATCTTAGACTTCAAATTGGGAGGTGATTTCCTGAAAAGGCTTGTGCAAGGGGCATCAGTGGCATGCTCTATGTCAGTGAGCCACAGAGCTTCCCTCGTTGGTCATAGGTTGTGTCCAGTTTTCTCCCAAAATGACAATTAGACTTCTATGTACCTGGTTGTAGATACGTCTACTGTGTGATTCAGACGCCGTGCTTCCAAAATGAGTAATCCCTTCTAACAATAAGGATCAGGACAGCAAGCAAATTTAGAGAAGAATAGATACAAAAGTAATGTGGGCAAACATATCACAAAATCATCTTAGCCCAGTTTGCCAGCGGGTTGTGCGGGATTATATGTCTGGTACGTGAGATCGGAGGTTAGGAGAGGTAATTAGTGACTGCACGGTCATTTGAAAAAAAAAATCAATTGTGGCTGTGAACTCTGATGTATTTTTGAATCTCAAGCTGTGAGTTGAATTAATGGCCAGGCTAACTGATGAGTTTAGTTCGTCCAAATTACTAAACCCACAAAATATGACATTTGAATGAGTATGGCTACACAAATGGCAGTCTTTTAATGTTGCCAAAGAAGCATAAAACGTTAGCATTAACATTTTATGGATGCCAACGGGGGGAGAAATCGTAGGAGCTCTGCTTAAGCTTCCAAGGCTGGTATCAAGAGTTATGGGGAACCACGGTTCATTTGCAGTGGGAATCATTTGCACAGGTGTATCAGTTGAATGAATGAATGATACTTTATTGTCACATGTGACATGTCACAGTGAAATTCTTTGTTTTGCATAAACAAGTATGCAAAGAGTCGCCACATATAGGGCACCGGCAAAGTTATAAAATTACAAAGTAGTCTGACGTCTAATTACTGAAAACAAGTGCAGACAGTACTTGTATGCAATGCAAAACAGAGACCGTAAGCTAGAATTGTAGCTATCAAGCTGTTTCTCAATGAAAAATAAACTGCAGCAGAAAGCCAATGAAGGGAGGTCTACATAACATTTAAACAGCAGCTACGTGACTCTAACATGAGTAAAAATAGCTGTGATTTCACAATTAAAGGTTAATAAATAGGGGACATTGACATGAATATTGATACGGCTGCTTGCTGCTCAGACATGGGCAGGGATAGAAGCTTAATAAGTTGCCACTGGCAGGAATGCACATTCCCATATGCTCGTGGGCCACCGGGGCAAGTGTTTCGAAAAAAGCACTGAGAGTGTGTATGGGGGAGAGAGAGAATGGGGGGGGGGGGGGTCTGTGAATGGGGACTGGGGACAACAGGGGTTGTTGCGGAGGGGGCTTGGTGGTGGGGGAAAGAGGGGTACTGGGAAAAGGGGAGGTCCCACTTCCCCCCTCAACCCCTTCCTCCCCCCTCCTTCCCACCTCCATCCCCACTCCCTCCCCCCCTCCCTCCCCCCTCAATCCCAACCTCCATCACCACTCAGCCCCTAACTCCCCCCCTCCCTCCTTCCCTCCATCCCACCCTCCCCCACTCCCTCCCCCCTCCCTCCACCATTCCATCCCTCTCCCCCTCCCCCCTCCTTCCACCCTCCCTCCCCCCCTCCCGGTTACAATGGAAACCCTACGGGGACGGGCCCAACGGGGAAAGAGGGGTACTGGGAAAAGGGGAGATCCCCCTCCCTCCCTCCCCTCCCCCCTCCCTCCCCCTTACCTCCCCCCTACCCCCCTCCCTCCCCTCTCCCTCCCTCCTCCCCCCTTCCCCCCTCCCCCCCTCCCCTCCCCCTCCCCTCCCCTCCTCCCTCCACACCTCCCTCCTCCTTCCCTCCCCCTTCCCTCCCTCCCCTCCTCCCGGTTACAATGGAAACCCTACGAGGACGGGCCCAATGGGGAAAGAGGGGTACTGGGAAAAGGGGAGGTCCCCCTCCCTCCCCCCTCCCTCCCTTCTCCCTCCCCCCCCCTCCCTCCCCCTCCCCTTCCCCCCTCCCTCCCCTTCCCCCCTCCCCTCCCCCCTCCCTCCCCCTCCCCCCTACCCCCTTCCCTCCCCTCTCCCTCCCCCCCTCCCCTCCCCCCCTCCCTCCCCCTCCCCTCCCCCCTCCACACCTCCCTACTCCCTCCCTCCCCCTTCCCTACCCCCCACTCCCTTCCCGGTTACAATGGAAACCCTACGAGGACGGGCCCAACGGGCACACTCGTGCTAGTCTATATACTAAAACTCTTGTTTGTTTGTTTGTTTGTTCCTGAACTACAGCCAAAATGGTACATGATAGCATGACAATTTTAGACCCACCTTACTCACCGTCATCCCTTTGGTGCTAATGGAAGAAGTTTCATTGAAATCGGTGTTATATTTTTATAGTTATTCACATTTTAAAGTTTAAATCTATCTCCTAGGGAGGAGGGGATGGAGGGAGGGGGAGGGGGAGGGAGGGAGGCGGGAGGATAAGGGGGCTTGAGGGGGGTGGAGTGGGGAGAATGGGAAGTGGGGGGAAGGGGAGAGAGGGGGAGGGGGAGGGGAGGGGGGTGAAGGGAGGGTGAGAGGAGGGGGAGGGGGGTGGAGGGAGGGGAAAGGGGAATGGGGGAGGGGGGGAGGGGAAAACCAGAAGGCCCGGTCAACTTTGTACCCTGCTCCTATCGGCTGCATTCAATAGGAATGTTGCAAAGCTATGTTTGCACTTTCTGCACCTTACTGCAGGTGGCCCTGGTGTGCGTAGTTCATGAACTGGAGCTGCAGCATAGATGTTGGCTTGGATCTCCAAGGAAGGAGTTGAAGATGGTCTCACATTCGCAGACTCCATTCCCTGTGGAGTACACAGCCCATCACATTCTATTAAAATCATTCTAAAGACCAACATTTATCGAGGTTTAAGTTTCAGTGCCAATGGACGTCCATGAGATTCTATGGACCGAGTCTCAGTGGTGTAGCTTTTGCTGGCAATCTCTGCCTGTGAAGGTCAAGGTCACTGATTCCCTGATTGTCTCTGCTTTTGCTCATTTCAATTGGTAGCAGTTGATTTATGCTACATCTTAAGAGTTTGTCATAGACCACAGAATTCGGGAGGTCACTGATACTGTTGACTCTAAGAAACAGTGGTTTGCAGCCAAGAAACTGAGTAGGGAGGGATATGGGGTTAAGTTGACTTAGAGTTTGAAAGGATTTGAAAACCAATTTGACTATTTTAAAATCAAGCCTTTCTTAACCAGCAGTCAGTAAAAGTCACATGGCATATGGATGGTGGGGATACAGGAATCTTTATTCACGTCATTGTTTTGGATTACCTCACATTGGTGGTGATTACAATTTTGTCAGAAGGCATTTCAGTAATCAAGTCTATAATTTAACAAAGGTATCAGGCAGTGTTTTAGGAAACCTTGCGGAGGAATATTTGGCTTTTCACAAACTATATCTTGGGAATGGCTCAGGAGAAGATTCAGGGTCAAAGGCTGAAGATGCCAGTAATCTGAAACCTGAACAGAAAATATGGAAATACTCAAATGGGGGGATAAATCAGCAGTATCTACGTAGAGAAAATTAGGAGTAATGCTTCAAGTTATGAAATACACTTCATTTATTCATTTTTCTGGATATAAATATTGTAGGTTGGGCAGCATTAGTAGTCCATATTAATTGCTTCTGAGGAGGTGGTGGTGAACTACCTTCCTGAGCTGTTTATTCACAAAATGCTGGATAACTCAGCAGGTCAGGCAACATCTCAGGTGAGAAAGAATGGGCGACGTTTCGGGTCGAGACCCTTCTTCAGAGCCGTTGCATCCTTTCAGTGAAAGTGCTCCACACAGCACTGTTGGGTCGGGGATTCAGAGGTTGAGACCCAACAATGATGAATGGCTTATGATGTATTTTCAAATATAGATAAGGTATAAACTTGTAGGGGAAACTGCAAATGGTGCTATTCCAAAATGCCTTTTGCCTTCCCTTGAAGTCTAGTTGATCTTTCAGTCAAGGACCTTGAGGGTGAAGGTTTGATGAAAGTCCAACAGAGATGGATAAAATTTCTCTTGTTGAAGATAGCTATTGCCTGGTACTCCTGCGGTACATTTCTGAATGTTCATCATCATCATCATCATATATATACAGCCGGAAACAGGCCTTTTCGGCCCTCCAAGTCCGTGCCACCCAGCGATCCCCGTACATGAACACTATCCTACACCCACTAGGGACAATTTTTACATTTACCCAGCCAATTAACCTACATACCTGTACGTCTTTTGTTCTGTTGTGTGCAAGCATAGACTACTTTATTTGTTCAGGAACTCTGAATGGAATTGAATATTGTGCAATCACCAGCAAACAAAAGTAACTCTGAACTTGTGATGGAAAGAAGATCATTGATGAGGCAGCTGAACATGATTGCGCCTGGGATGATCAACCACCAACAACCACAACCAACTTCCTTTGTCTGAGTTATAACTCCAACCATTCAAGTATTTTCCATTTAATGCCCATTGATTTCACTTTTACCAGGGCTTCTTAATTCCCCACTCAATAAGGGTAATCAGACTGAAATGTTGACTAATTCTTTCCCCTCTTTGCTGATGTGCTCAGTTGTTCCATCATTGCCTGTTTTCATTTCAAAGTTACATCTGATACCAAGTTTGTGAACTGGCTTGTGTAGTTTAAACACCCGCTGGGAATTGACCGCTTTGTTTGAGTTTACGGAAAAAAAAAATAGGACAAGGTTGTCACGAAAGGAATTATGTAGGAATTGTAATTCATCATGTAATTAAATCCATGATCTTGTAAACAGCATGGGAGATCGACAGAGACAGTGAATTAAGAAGGCTTCATGAAAAATTGCAATTTTATTGATATGCCCCACAAAAGGTGACTTGAGAACTTGTAAGACAGGCATTTGGATGAATATTAATTTGACTGCTATATCACCATGTCCTCCATTTTTTAAATGCGGCGTAAAAAATTCTACCCATTTAAAACTTGAACTAATTGCTCTTAATTAAAAGTTCAATGGAGGTATATGGATTGAATGCAGCGCATAAATTGCTTTATAGTATTTTTATGCAAAGAAGCCTCCAATGGTCCTTAAATGTAATAGAATATACAAAATTGCACCAATAGTTAACATGGGGAAAAATACAAATCATGTCATTCCGAACCAAAATACTGGGCCTGCTCCTAACTTCTTAACAGCATCCAAGAGTCCAACTTCTCCTACGTGTTTGGCTTGACTTGTTTCCCATTTTAATAGTGTTACATAAATGTAATTGTTGGTTCCTGAACTTAAATTCATCGTGTCTCATTATGTCTGAAACAAACCAAGCTGACCTGCAGAGTTTGCACCAGAGTTTAATGAGTCTCTCATGCCCATTGCTGAAATCATCCTCATAAATCCTGTGCATTGACTTGAAATTTAGAGTGCGCACTTTAAAAAAAAAGTAGCAGTGGTTTGTGTTTAAACCGAAGATAGACACAAAATGCCTGAGTAACTCAGCAGGACGTGCAACATCTTTGGAGAGAAGGGATGAGTGACGTTTTGGGTTGAGACCCTTCTTCAGACTGCAAGAAGGGTCTCGACCCAAACTGTTACCCATTCCTTCTCTCCGGAGATGCTGCCTGTCCCGCTGAGTTACTCCAGCATTTTGTGTCTATCTTTGGATAGAAGGAATGGGTGATGTTTCGGGTCGAGACCCTTCTTCCGAAGATTTTGTGTCTAGCATTTTGTGTCCGGCATTTTGTGTCCATCTTTGGTGTAAACAAGCATCTGCAGTTCCTTCCTACACTCAATGTCACCTGGGTTGGCTCAATGTCGGAATATTGATCTTGTACAAATTTTCAAAAATGTTCACGATGGGAGTTGCTTTCAGAGACAGTCAGAGAGGCATGAAACTCCCCCCAAATTCAATTCTACACTTGACCCCCCCCACAGCCCATTCACAATTTCAGTAACACAGAGTGGAAGATAAATATTGCAGGTGTACTGAGAGAAATTTAAAACCCAGCCCAGGAATGGGAAGGTAACACATCACTTCCTTTTCTTACTTGAGCACAAACAATCCACACATTTAACTACATAAGTAACTCCTTGAACTATTCCCTGGTAAAGTAAGAAATTAATTGGGGTCTCACAGACGTGCAGACACAAACACTCCAAAGACGTGCAGGTATGTAGGTTAATTGGCTGGGTAAATGTAAAAATTGTCCCTAGTGGGTGTAGGATAGTGTTAATGTGCGGGGATCGCTGGGCGGCACGGACTTTGTGCCGAAAAGGCCTGTTTCCGGCTGTATATATATGATATGATATGATAGTATCTATAATACCTCACACCATTTATCATAATTCTTCCCAGAAATCTATTTCATTTTGTGTAGAAAGGAACTGCAGATGCTGGTCCATACCGAATATAGACTCAGAGTGCTGGAGTAACTTGGCGGTTCAGGCAGCATCTATGGAGAACAAGGATGGGTGACGTTTCGGGTCGGGACCCTTGTGAGTCTGACAAAGGGTCCCAACCTAAAACATCAACCATCCTTTTTCTCTGAAGATGTGGCCTGACACACTGAGTTACTCCAGCACTTTGTGTCTATTCTATTTTATCTGAATTTGTTTTACCACTGTCCAATGCAATCTGCAAATAGTATTATGTGGCTAGTCCTTGAGTCATTCACTCAGTCTTGTTGGCTGACAATATTTATTTGAGGCAGAGGATTGGAACGGGGATCGCTAAATTAAAAGAGATCAAGAGAGAGTTAGATAGAGCTCTTAATGATAGCGGAGTCAGGAGGTATGGGGAGAAGGCAGGAACGGGGTACTGATTGTGCATGATCAGCCATGATCACGGTGAATGACGGTGCTGGCTCGAAGGGACGAATGGCTTACTCCTGCACCTATTGTCTATTGTCATTCTTGACAGGGATGTGAACGCAACGTAGAAAGAAAGACATGTTTACATTTTTTTTGTGAGTAATGACTAAATTGGGGGCTCATTCCTGTTGCCAGATTAAAGGATGGACATTTACAATGGCAACAATTTCCTTTTGCATTTCACCCCTTATGTGAGAGATCCCTCCAATGGTCATGGGACTGGAGGAAATTGGGGGAAAAGTGGGAAGTGCTTGAGAAGGTTGATGATTTTATTTTAAGGCATCCAGTTCATTTACAGACGCAAAGGTCTATTTTACGCTACTTTTGCTAAATCACTGTGTCAAATCCCAAAGTATTGTGTTTGCACAAAACTGTTCATTAACACATCCAAACTACTCTACATCTTGTAAGTTACATAAACATTCTAACAGATTTCTTCTCTGTGTAAGTGATGCAGATGTAAATGTGAGTGTAGTGTTGCTGCAGCGTTAAATATGTTAGATATTTTCTGCAAAGGAACCGACCATAAGCAAAAGTTGAAGCTGGGTGAAAACACGCTCACAACAGAAAAGTGTTGTAAACTGAGAGTTTGTTTCCTTGTGTTGGTTTTAACTGGAAGTTTAGGTGAACTAATTTAGTAGTAGGCATATATAAAGAGGCCAAAATATACTGACTGCTTTAATTCCCTGGCCGTTTTAACCAACGTCCCTCTTAAACATTTAATTAGCTCAAAGGTAACTACTGACTGGACACTGCAATGAGATGTTAGATAGTGGAAAGTCACTGCTGGTGTGAAAATTGACCATTGTAATAAGTGGATCAGGAGACTGTCATATTCAAGAAAAAAAGGGAAGAAAGTCAGAAGAGTGGGTGCTCAAGGTTTATTTGTGGGAAGTAAATACTTTATCTGCAGCTCCTGACTCAAAAGTGCTAAGAAAAATATGATCCAACAAGTTTTGCTATTAGTCAATAGATGTGTTCCTATGAAACCTCACAATATATAGAAAATTGTGTTTAAAAAAAACAATTGAGCCAATGTGGACAAGGTTAGGGGGCTCGAGAGTTTCAGACTCATAATAACAAAGCTTTTTTTCCACAGGATTTTCAAAACTAGTCTTTTGAATAGGCTATAATTATATTTACAATAAATTTATATGTATTACTGCACGCTAAAATACTAAAGGTTGTATGCTACATTGCTTACTAGAGTTTCATTGCACAAGTGCAGTAGAAATGATTGCCTGTCAATTTCAATGCCCACCTACAGTGAAAGTGATATACCGTGTTCTTCTGAAGCAATGGTGTTTGATTACTGCAGGAAGATTTCATGGTAAAACTCCCTTTTCCCTTGACTTTTTTTTTCAAAGAGTGCTTTATTTTTCTGCCTGTCAATTTCCGAACGAAATTTTAAGTGTTTTTTTTGTACCGGATCAAAATCACCATATGACTAATTCACCATATGCATACAAATGGCGGTTCCTGATTCAATACTGTCTAATCATTATTCCTGATACGTTATATTGTATTTGTGTTATGGACACACAGGTTGGAGCGAAAGTTTTTGGGCAATGACGTTATTGGTGCATATTTGACAGTGATTAAAACAGCTGAAAACAGATCAGTGTGCACACAAACAGGGATAATAAATAATTTAGCATCCTAAATGGTCCTTGTTCTGTTGCTGTCTCCACCCCTACAATTTGCCAGACCTTTACTGCTTTTTAAAATCTAGCTTTTTATGCAACCCTGATATTTAAGCACTCCACTATTCTTGACTATAATTTTAGTTGGTGAGACCAGAATGTCTGATTTTTGTTTTAAGCTCTCCACTGTTATCGTCCCCATCGAGCCCTTCTTATGATCGCATTCTTCAAACTCTCCCAACATGTTACATGTGGCTCTGCATCACACTTTGCTTGTGAAGTCCTTGTACATTTTACTATATTAAAGGTTTAAAGTGAATGCAAGGTGATGTTGCTCCAATGTTGTTTGTATCCATCGTTTGTTCAAAACATTATATTGCTGCCTGAAAAAGGAACCAAAGAGTCAATGGTTTCAACAGCTCCACTAATATTTTATCAGTTGCCTGCTGACAAAGTGTGAAATAATCAGAAGTAAAACATAGAAACATAGAAACATAGAAAATAGGTGCAGGAGTAGGCCATTCGGCCCTTCGAGCCTGCACTGCCATTCAATATGATCATGGCTGATCATCCAACTCAGTATCCTGTACCTGCCTTCTCTCCATACTCCCTGATCCCTTTAGCCACAAGGGCCACATCTAACTCCCTCTTAAATATAGCCAATGAACTGGCCTCAAATAATAAAATCCCCCAAACTCATGTTTTCAAAATCATCATTTTTAAAATAGAAATTAAATTACTCCATTATCTTCTCTCCAATATTTGTGGTTAACACTATCCATGTTAATTCCATTCCGACATAGAGGCAAAGGGACGAGTAAAAAACAATTATAAAGAAAATTCTATGCTTATAAAAAGAACTGATAATTAAATATTAGAAATGACAGAAACAACTTTTCATCCTGGATGGTTTTATCCTTATATTTGGGTCAAAGAGGTTTGAGTTGGAAATTAAACAAAGACTTGACTGATTTTTATTATGCGATTTGTGTGGGAGTGATGTCTCATGGAAGATGTAGATTTTAAAATATATTTTAAAATCTACAACTGTGGATTGTGACAATCAAGGCCAAAAGTAAATCAAACAAGGGTTTATACAGAAAACAAATCCTGCAAAGGTAGCGTCAGTTAAAATAAACCTCTAATATAATAGAGTCATAGAGTCATCGAGCTTGGAAACAAGCCCTTTGGCCCAACTTGACAACACTGACCTACATGTCCCATCTACAGACACAAAATGCTGGAGTAACTTAGCAGGATAGGCAGCATCTCTGGGGAAAATGAATGGGTGACGTTTCGGTTCGAGACCCTTCTTCAGACTCGACCTGAAATGTCACCCATTCCTTCTCTCCAGAGATGCTGCCTGTCCCGCTGAGTTACTCCAGCATTTTGTGACTATCTTTGGTATAAACCAGCATCTGCCATTCCTTCATACACATGTCCCATCTACATTAGTCCCACCTGCCCGTGTTTGGCCCATATACCTCTAAACCTATCCTATCCATGTACCTGTGTCTAAATGTTTCTTAAACATTACAAAAGTATCTGCCTCAACTACCTTCCCCGGCAACTCGTTCCATACACCCCTCATCCTTTGTGTGAAAAAGTTACCCCACAGGTTCCTATTAAATCTTTCCCCCTGACCTTAAACCTATGTCCTCTGGTTCTCAATTTCCCTACTCTGGGTAAGAGGCTCTGTGTGTTTACCCGATCTATTCCTCTCATAATATTACTCAATAGAAGATCAATATTGCTTGTAACTTTAACCATTTAAAAAGTTGTTACAAATACAGTCCCAGAAGATTCATGTGCCCTGACCTTGTCAGTATTGTTGAGGAAATGTTCAAGGCTTTCCTTTAAATATGAGCCTTGAGTCTCGTTTCAATGGAGTACGACAAAATAACTGCAAGTTTAACCCACAGCATAATAAATTGTTTAGATGGTTAGTGCTGTAGTTAGGGTGGGTCAGTGATAGTTTTGTAGTTGGGAAAGATTATTGAGGTCAAGGTTTACAGCGGAAAGAATATTCATTTAATGTGCGTTCAGAAAGAACATGATCACTACTTTTGAGCACACATTAAGGTCAGTTGCTTAATGTCAGCAGGTTGCTGGTCAGCAGATAATTGTTTGTGTCGTTGATTTCAGTTCAATTTGGCACCAGCTGCCGCAGTGGAAACCTGCAATGTAATGGGACCCCAGAGACACTTTGAGTCTTTCTATCTATATATATATCACTTAAACTCTCTGTTTGTTTATTTGTTTAGTTATACATAAATGTTTGAAATTAAATGTCTTTTAGCCATTGTGAAGAAGACATATCGTGTCCTCGTCCATTGCAACAGGAACCCAGCACAACATTTTTTTTGGGGGAGGGGGGGTATTCTGGAGGGAAGGTTGAATTTCTACCTGTTAGATGAGGGCAGGTATAGCCCCAAAACCTGGTGCATCACTGATTGTTTTTGAGGCTAATATATTTGGAAGACATTTGAGTTAGAAGTTTGGAAGAGGTCAACCATTGACCACAGCATATCTCCTTTGACTCCTTTCACTTCCTCCAATCTCCTTTGACTCCTCCCACTTCCTCCAAACCAGAGGCGTAGCTATGGGCACTCGCATGGACCCTAGCTATGCCTGCCTCTTTGTCGGGTACGTCGAACAATCCCTGTTCCGGACATACACTAGCCCCATCCCCGAACTCCACCTCCGCTAGATCGATGACTGCATTGGTGCTACCTCTTGTACCCATGCAGAACTCACTGACTTCATACACTTCACTTCCAATTTCCATCCTGCTCTTAAATATACCTGGACTATCTCCGACATCTCCCTACCATTTCTGCACCTCACCATCTCCATCACAGGAGACAGACTAGTGACTGACATCTACTATAAACCCACTGACTCGCACAGCTATCTAGACTACACTTCCTCCCACCCTGTCTCCTGCAAAAAGTCTATCCCCTACTCCCAATTCCTCCGTCTACGCTGCATCTGCGCCCGGGATGAGGTGTTTCACACTAGGGCATCAGAGATGTCCTCATTCTTCAGAAAACGGGGCTTCCCCTCTCCCATTATAGATGAGGCTCTCACGAGGGTCTCTTCTACATCCTGCAACTTTGCTCTTGCTCCCCCTCCCCCAATCGTAACAAGGACAGAATCCCCTTCCACCTCATCAGCCAGCATATCCAACAACTCATCCTCCAACATTTCCGTCACCTCCAACGGGACCCCACTACTGGTCACATCTTCCCATCCCCTTCCCTTTCTGCGTTCCCTCCGTAACTCCCTAGTCCACTCGTCCCTTCTTACCCAAACCACCGCATCCCCGGTCCCCGGGCACTTTCCCCTGCAACCGCAGGAGATGCAACACCTGTCCCTTTACCTCCCTGCTCAACCCCATCCAAGGACCCAAACAGTCTTTCCAGGTGAGACAGAGGTTCACCTGCACCTCCTCCAACCTCATCTATTGTATCCGCTGCTCTAGATGTCAACTTATTTACATCTGCAAAACCAAACGCAGGCTTGGCGATCGTTTCGCTCAACACCTTCGCTCAGTCCACCTCAACCAACCTGATCTCCCGGTGGCTGAGCACTTCAACTCCCCCTCCCACTCCTAGTCTGACCTGTCTGTCAAAGGCCTCCTCCAGTGCCATAGTGAGGCCCACCGGAAATTGGAGGAACAGCACCTCATATTTCGCTTGGGCAGCTTGCAGCCCAATGGTATGAACATTGACTTCTCCAACTTTAGATAGTTCCTCTGTCCCTCTCTTCCCCTCCCCTTCCCAGTTCTCCCTCTATCTTCCTGTCTCCACCTATATCTTCCCTTTGTCCCGCCACCCTGACATCAGTCTGAAGAAGGGTCTCGACCCGAAAAGCCACCCATTCCTTCTCTCCTGAGATGCTGCCTGACCTGCTGAGTTACTCCAGCATTTTGTGAAATAAATACCTTCGATTTGTACCAGCATCTGCAGTTATTTTCTTACAGCATATCAGCACATGTCCTCTGTTTCCTGTAGAGTAGTGAGGTCCCATCCGAATACCTTACTGAGTCCCAGGCTGTGTATTCTAGCAGCACCACTCCAAATACAGGTCTATTCCTGTGTTACCTGCATTAATTTTATCAAATAAAAGATTCAACTCTAAGACCAGCTTCTCTGGGCTTTTATGTCAATATTATGCCTTCAGTAAATTTGCTTCACTTAACATTATTGGATGAATCATTGTTATATTAATAGCTCTGGCTCACATCAGAAACTGCATCATAAACACAGTAAACATCTTAGTACACCTACATCTAAAATTGCCTCCTTTGTTTGTGCAAAAGCATGAATAAGTCTCCCATTACGCAGCTCAAAGGTAGGCTCCTTGCGTTATGAAAGATCTATTAATGCTAATGAATAGCTTTGGAAATATTAGAAGCATAACAACAAATGTTGCAGTACAATAATTTTGGTGGCATTTATGCTCTGCTTACAATAAGCACAATTTACAGCAGGTACACAGCATGACAACAACCTCTGTGCTCTTGCCTAATACGGTTTCTTTTTATCCCTTTTGAGACAACACAAAACATCAACGCAAATAAGTGCTGACTTTATGTATACCAACAGTGGGTGGTACAAAGCAATGTCTGCTGATCTCACAACAGGCGAATGTAAAACTTCCTTCACCTTTATTGAGTTTATCCTGTTGTGGATCTGTCATATAATATTGCAGACCACATCCATTATCCATACCACAAACTGAACATAATCTTCTATCTTTTGCAAAAGGAATAACCGCCCAGCTCTTTAATGAAAGACCTTGCTTATTTATTACAACTCACTGACACTTTCCTTATTTCATGATTACATCAGGAGAAAGCATATCTTAGTCCTTGTCATTATTTTCATGATTTGCAGTTGAACTACAGCCAGCCTACAAATCTAAAATATTACAGCAGATAATGTGTGCAGATGCAGGTTTTTTGCAAGATGGTCTTTAATTTTGTAAAACTTAACACAATAAGTTCTCAAGATGTGGTACTAGGGCTCAAAAGGTGCAAAATCTTTTGTGATCAAACTGCTTTAAATATTCTTTTAGATGTCAACTAAGTCAACTGATTAAGTCAATCCGTTCAGAAATAATTTTTGCATTTATCAGTGGATTTTTTAAATTGTGCATTAGAAACTCAAATGCAATATTATTTGCTTCACATCAATGAAACAATAAATGAGATTGATTAGTAGGACTAGATGTTACAATCCCTAAGGTTTGCACTACAATTGACTGGTGTTGTTCTTGGGGGTGACCACTAGGTGATGTTGCTACCATTCAGACACATCTTCAGTTGTGTGCCTCAACGTCACTGGGTGTTTCGGCCTTTTATCACAAGACACCCTCAGTCGAGGCAGGCCCACCGCAGGGTGATCAGACCTGGGTGTGTGTCTTATGGTTAGCCTCTAGATGGTCACGTGGCAGCCCAGACAGCATCTCTTCTTTTCAGCCACAGCCAGTGACTGCTCCCTTCAGTGGCATTTGCAAGTTCTTTGATTGCCCTCCTTTGGGCCTGCCCTCTGACTCCAACTTCCCTCAGGAGCCTTGCAGTGGAACTGGCTACAAAGCCCCTGCACCCCACCTCCACTGGACGCACCCTTACACTCCAACCTCGCTCCTCTGCCTCTACTGCAAGGTTGGAATATCTCAGCCTTTTCCTTTCAAATGCCTCGTCCACAGCCTCCTCCCAGGGCACCGTCAGCTCAATGATGAAAACACGCCGACAGGAGTTGGACCAGAGGATGAGGTCTGGTCGCAGGCTGGTAGCTGCGATTTCAACTGGGAAGGAAAGCCTCTGGCCTAGGTCAACCCGCATTTCCCAGTCTCTGTCTACGCTCAGTGGGCATGAGTTGAGAGGCGAGGTGGTAGTCTTCCGTTTCTCTCCTTCCCGGATGAACGATGGGATTTGCGGGAATGTTAGCTGGGCATTGATAGGCATAGCGTTGGTGGTAACTCTCTTGCACTCGAGTGCAGCTGCCAAACACCTCAGCACCTGGTTGTGTCGCCAGGTGTATCTGCCTTGTGTTAGGCTGGTCTTACAACCGACAATTTTATCCTTTCTAACCAAATGAGTGAAAATGAGGTGAGTTCAAAACAGTAATTTTTTACAAATGGCGGTAAAAGACATGCAGGAAAAATCATCGACAATATGGGTTTAAACAACAAAACAGCTCCACAAATATCTCTCAAGCAGTAGATGTCTGGAGTTTGTGGGTAATAAGGAAGGAAAGTATAATTTGTAATGGACAAAGAAATTATGAATCTCACTCTTAACAACTTCATCTTAAAGTGGTTGCTGATCAAATGGGCCTCATTGGTATTGGGAAGGAGTTTGCAATCTTATCCATCAGAAAGAGTGATCCAGACAGCTTAATATAGAAGTAGAACTTCACTGTAGAGCAAAAAGAATGCTCAAAGACAGCGGAAAGAAAATGTAAAATTGATAGCCTGAAGACATGCCACAGACACCATAACTTAATATTTCTTGGTACATCTACAATTGACAGCTACTCCATTATCAAAGAATCCCTGAAGAAAATCACAAAGATGTCAATATGCATTCAATTCAACTATATATTTTGATTCGGTGGGAACAGTGTATTCGATGTTCCTATCGCCAGTTAGATAATCTCAAGGCTTTGATTTCCTTGCTTGGAATGGCCGTAAAAAAGAATGCAGTAAAAAAGATAAAAAACATTCTGTTTTCGTGATGAAGGAATTTTAACTTCAGGAATGATAAAGTAAGAAGTTTTTCAGACTTTCAAACCTAGATAGAAATATATCCAACCATAACCCCAAAGGAATAGACCCAATAGAATCTAATTCATCAAGATTCAACCAAGCAGACTAACCACTTTCAGTATTTCAATGATACTATACACCGATCAGCCAAAACATTATGACCTGATGAGCCAAAACATTATGACCACCTGCCTAATATGCTGTTGGTCCTCCGTGTGCTGTCCCATACGCAGCAGAGTGCGATGCACTGTGTAATGTTACACATTACTCTCGTGACCACCTTTAATTTTTTTGTGACTTGTGTCACAGTACACCTTCTGTTGGTGTGGACCAGACGGGATAGCTTTCGTTGCCCTCGCACATCGATGAGCCTTGGGTGCCCAACACCCTGTCCCTGGTTTGTGGTTTGTCCCTCCTCGGAACACTGTCGGCAGGTACTCGCCACTGCTGACCGGGAGCACCCCACAAGCCTTGCCGTTTCAGAGATGCTCTGATCCAGTCGTCTGGCCATAACAATTTGGCCCTTGTCAAAGTCGCTCAGGTCTTTTCTCCTGCCCATTTCTCCTGCATCCAACACATCAACTTCAAGAACTGACTGTTCACTTGCTGCCTAATATATCCCATCCCTTGACAGGTGCTATTGTAACAAGATAATCAATGTTATTCACTTCGCCTGTCAGTAGTCATAATGTATAAGAAAATAACTGCAGATGCTGGTACAAATTGATTTATTCACAAAATGCTGGAGTAACTCAGCAGGTCAGGCAGCATCTCGGGAGAGAAGGAATGGGTGACGTTTCGGGTCGAAACGTCACCCATTCCTTCTCTCCCGAGATGCTGCCTGACCTGCTGAGTTACTCCAGCATTTTGTGAATAAATCAGTAGTCATAATGTTTTGGCTGATCGGTGTATATATTGATTGATTGAAAGATACAGCATGGAAAATGCCCTCAGTCCACCGAGTCCAGCCGTCCATCGATCAACCACCACACCCTCGGGGCAATTTATGGAAGCCAATTAATATACAAAGCCATATGTTTTTTGGGATGTGAGAGGAAAGTGGAGCACCTGGAGGAAACCCATCTGGTCACAGGGTGAACATACAAACTCCACACAGATAACACCCAAGGTCAGGATCAAACACAGGTCTCTGGTGCTTTGGCTCTACTAGTTGCACCACTGTGATTAATCTTATCTTAGTTTCCAATTCGGGTTTAGTTCAGGTTGGATTAACCAAAGCCATTTTATTCTTCCTAAAATGATGGGTGGTGGGTTCCTTGAGACACCTGTACACCACAACTATTCCTGAGAAATAGGGGAGATAGAGAAGCAGATACAGATTTGTTACACTCAAAGAAGTTATCCATGTTCCCTCAGTAAAGTGGCATATCTCAAGGTGAAGGTTAGTTTCATCATGAATGTTCGAAAGATTAAAGAACATGAAGGCTGATTGCGCTGGAAATTCTCAACAGGTCAGGCATAATCTGTGGAGAAAAATAGCAGAGTTCATATTCCGGGCCAGTGAGCCCGCATTAGCGTGTAAGCAGGTGAAACGTCCTCAGTTTGCGTAAATTCTTGAATTAGCAGCAGACGCATAGTGTACAGCACCTGTGAAATTTAGCTCCATTGCCTTCATTCATACCCTGTCCTGAAATTCCTGCAATTCCTCGATAAAATATCCACACATCAATATTGTAGAGGTAACAGGTCTGTACATACCCATAGCACAAAACATTTGTCAGGTTTAAAAATGGGGTTCATAGAAAATTTGAATTAATCAAGAAATATCTATTGATGCTCACTTTTTTGTCATTGCTTTCTAAAGTTTCATCCCATCAACTAAGCAATGGCACAGAGAATACACCCATGATCAATAAACAATAGTCTTCTTTCATGCAAAAACATGACCAGCGCAATTTACAGAAAGTGAGTGATGTATTGGTGGTCAGAGGCCCCGTGGTTAAGTTACAGATCTGATGTAAAGGCATAAGATCTACATTAGCCTGACAGCTTGGAATATTACATTTAAATAAAGTTGATCAATGTCCCAATTTGTTGCTCTTCAAAGATTTCTAATCTTATTCTCTGAAGGAGGGACTCCCACAAGAGACAAACGAATATGTATAAGGCTGCTGGATGAAATGTAACATAAGCTGAGAGCTACCAAATCACACCAAGCCTTTATTACTGCATGAGATTAAAAGTTGCACAAGGGAATAAGTTAATATTGATCACAATCGATTCTTTGAGCAGCAAAGGATGGCCACAAAGTAATTACCTCTGTCATTGGAGGGGGCGTGGCTGCGTTCTGCAGCTGCGGCTCACCGGCAGTCTCTCTGTTTTTTGTTTTTTTTTGTCTATTGTCATCGTTTAAATGTACGTTTTGATCTATTTTTAACTCTGTTTATGTGGAGGGTGGTGGGGGGGGGGGTGGGGGAAAACTTTTTTCCAATCTCCTCCTCAACGGAGATGCGACCTTTATCGTGTCGTATCTCCGTTCACGCTACGGCCTAACACCGTGGAGTCGGCGGCCTCCAGCTGGGATCGACCTTGAAGACTCCGGTCGCAGGGCCTGGACTTACCATCTCGGAGGCTTCGGCCGTGGGCCCTGCAGACCGCAACATCTGGAGTTCACAGGTCCCTGGCTAGCGACCGGCTTTCGGGAGCTCCAGCCGTAGCAGCTTCGACTGCCCCGGAGCACGAGGTTTGATCGACCCGCTCGCAGGCCCTTCATCGCCCTGCGTGGCCTGGCCGCAGCACTTTCCATCGCCCGGTGGGGGCTCAGGACCTTCATCGGACTGCTCGGCTCGGCCCTGGGACTTTCCATCGCCCGGTGGGGGCTTCAAAAGTCGGGAGCCTCGATCGCCTCGTGGCACCACGGGAGAAGAATGAGGAGGAGATAAGACTTTTCTTTGCCTTCCATCACAGTGAGGGTGTGCCTGGAGCAATCACTGTGATGGCTGTTTGTGTTAAAATTGTAATTGTGTGTCTTGTGTTCTTTATTGTCTACTGCCGGACTCTGACGTGAGAGGACGCTGGCGCTATTTGTTCGCCGCTTCTCCGTCAGGACAGTTCGTCTGTTTGTTTTTATGTCATGACTGTTTTGTAAAGATTCTTTGAGCACTTGGAAAAGCACTATAAAAAATAAATGTTTATTATTATTATTATTATTATTATTAGTTGCACATTGTATATTTGGATTGATCAATTGCTTCTATAGCCTCAACTGATACGCATGACTCTGTTTGAGTTCAACAATACTTTTTACTTTGCTCATGCAGTGTTGACTTCATTGTCATATTAGACTATCAACGTATCTTCATAACTTTTACATGCCAACCTATTAAGGTGTCCGTTACATCAGCTGCACTGGCTACAATAATGCTTATCAACTATCGGTCGGCCAACTTTTTGACCATGGTTAACATCAGTAAAGTTGGACTGTGTGTACCATCATTCAGGAAGTAAAAGAACGTTGTGGTGCACTGTAATCTAAAGGAAAGGTGGTTAATTCTTTGATGTGCGACAAACAGTGCATGTTTGGACTTGTGAGGGAGGATAATGCTACATCTAGCTTAACTCACACTTAGATTTCTACTGGTGTATGGCAGTGGTGGATAGAAATGAACTCTGTATAGATTCTCCAATTTTACAACAGGAATCAATGACTATGCTGAGTAATTGTGAGGTTCTCTCAATAAAATCATTTACAATGAGTTCAAGCTCTTGCACTGAGCTGAAGTTTCCAGCTTTTGAGGTTGGGCTGAAACATTCACTTCATAGCCTTTATTGTCCTCCTGGTGCTGACACTCTACATATTGTGTTTTATGACCATCAGGCTCCAGGTCTCCTGGGTGGTCTTCCTTGGGCATGAGCTGCTCCCTTTCCTGACCAGACTATGGAGCATGGAGGACACTACAATAGATTCAGTTGCAGTATGTGGTCACCAGAATCATATCCTCAACAGGCCAATGAAATTTTTCACTGTGGGCCTTTCCGTTCCATGGCTGTGCAGTAATTTTAGCTGAAGTATTGGAAGTGCTGCTGTTAGTAGCACATCTTACAGCATGGAAACAGGCCCTTCGGCCCAACTTGCCCACACCGGCCAATATGTTCCATTTACACTAGTCCCACTTGCCTGCATTTGGCCCATATCCCTCTAAACCTGTCCTATGCATGTACCTATCTAAATGTTTCTTAAATGTTGCAATAGTCCCTGCCTCAACTACCTCCTCTGGCAGCACATTCCATACACCTACCACCCTTTACGTGAAAAAGTTACCACTCACATTCCTACTAAATCATTACTCCCTCACCTTAAACCTATGTCCTCTGGTTCATGATTCCCTTACTCTGGGCAGGAGACTTTGTGTGTCCACCCGATCTATTACTCTCATGAGGTAGCCCATCCTTCCCAGTGTATGGGGTATAGACTACCACTCTATCGTGCTTCCTCCAATAGATATCAGACCAAGTGGACTTTCTCAGAATGAAGGAGGAATGTGAGTTCCCAGGAAACAAGGTGTTACCTTGGCATTGACCATAACCAGCCTAGGTGGGAACGGTATAGATGCGCCACTTTGGGGCACGGACAAGCTGGGCTGCTGGGGCTGTTCCTGTGCTGTATGATTCTATGACCCCTTGACTCTAGATACTGAGGGATGGAATATTTAATTGAAAGAGAGCTCTGAGTATTTGAAAAGAGACCTTATAGTCACAGGAAGATAAAAATGAAAGTATGGAATATGGAGTTCCAGCAATGCTGACAAATCCTACTGCATGCAATGGACTCTACCCCCCTTCCTTCAGTTCCTCATCAAAATTAAAGTGTACAGTTACTCCTTTAAGTCAAGAGCTTGAGTAAGCTCTTTAAAGGGCCTGTCCCACTCAGGCGATTTTTTAGCAGACTGCCGGCGACTGTCAAAGTCGTAGCAGATCGCCAAAATTTTCTTTTACCCTACGGCAATGACCACGGCAATGCCGAGTCAGGTCGATACAAGTAACTTTTTTTGTGAAAGTAGCACCTGGCTAAGAGATTACACCATCTTCGGAAACATCGCAAAATTCCCACGCTTATCAATGCTTCTCCGGCGTCCTAATTTTCGCTGAAATCACTGACAAGTCTGTAATTACTTGAGAGTTTTGAAAACCAAACTTCACGGTAACAAAGCTTAAACTGGATTGACTTCCAGTTTACTAATAGCAGTATTAAGAAATTTAATTTTAAACGTGGTCAAATGGATTTTTATGCGCAGTGTGGGCATTCTTTGAAAATGTATGGGAGATGCATATCTGGTTTCTGGGTTGCATATCTGGGTTAGGAGCCTACTTTAAAAGTAATCGCCGATGGCCATAAACATCGCGAAATTCCCATGCTTACCTGACCGTCAAACTGGCGCCTCCAATCTACCTGTCAAATGTCCTGACGGTAAATAAATTGGTTAAACACAAGTATTTTATGGTATCTTCAAATGACTTTACTTAATTTAATATTACGTGCTTCTAAATGCATCTGCGACAACCAAACAAACCTGGGGACAGCATGCGACAGCGCCCGCAATAAGCTACCATACCTGGCGACAAGCCAGCTGTCGCTGAGAAATTTCTATCTGGAAAATGTTTCAGTGCCGCGCCGAGATCCGCTACGATTCTTTGAAGACTCCTTACGATCATGGCCGCGACACCCATTCGGCAGTCGCCTTAAAATCGCCTAAGCGGGACAGGCCCTTTAGTCTGTGCTGACCAGCAGATTTCGAAATATGAAATCCCAGGTAATGTCTTGAAGCTTAAGAGATACTTCAAACATTTTCTCTGTGAATGAGACCAGGATGGAGAGTGTACTCAAATATCACCCCACAAAATGTCACTTAACCCTGCTGGCCATCTTTGAAAAACTGAGCGTTTAGAAGTTTAGAATGTTCGCCAGAGAGGCGCAGGGAGATCCCGTTTATTTTTAAACTCTGTGTGTTAGGATCTTGTGTAAATGTGTGCATTTATGTTCCACCTCCCCAAAGGTCTCCTAGTAGCCTGTGATGTGGTGTCCTGCCAATGAAGTGACCACACTTTGAAAGAGTTGGTCAGTATTTAAGTACTGCAAGGATCTCTCCCTTCTGGCCCCGGCACACAGTTGCTTGAGCAGTCATAAGTCATAAGGTCATAAGGTCATAAGGTCATAAGGAATAGGAGTAGCATTAGGCCATTCGGCCCATCAAGTCTACTCCGCCATTCAATCATGCCTGATCTATTTCTCCCTCCTAACCCCATTCTCCTGCCTACTCCCCATAACCTCTGACACCTGTACTAATCAAGAATCTGCCTTAAAAATATCAACTGACTTGGCCTCCACAGCCATCTGTGGCAAAGAATTACATAGATTCTCCACCCTCTGACTAAAGAAATTTCTCCTCATCTTCCTAAAAGAATGTCCTTTAATTCTGAGGCTATGACCTCCAGTCCTGGACTCTCCCACTAATGGAAACATCCTTTCTTCATCCACTCTATCCAAGCCTTTCACTATTCTGCATGTTTCAATGAGGACCCCCCTCATTCTTCTAAACCCCAGTGAGTACAGGCCCAGTGTTAACAAACACTCATCATAGGTTAACTTACCCATTCCTAGGATCATTCTTGTAAACCTCTCTGGACCCTCTCCAGCACATCCTTTCTCAGACATGGTGCCCAAAATTGTTCACAATATTCCAAATGCGGCCTTACCCGTCCCGTGCCTTATTGAGCCTCATCAGTCTGTGCTCAACTCTGGAGCTGCTTTGCTGCAAGTGCTGACAGTGGTAAACACGTCCATTTAATGGAAACTAGATGCAGATAGTTCTTTATTTTCCAGAGACTTATAAATGACAGTCATTTTCTTCAGCTGCGAACTGTAATTTAAGACAGTGGAGATTACCATTTGCACTGGACAGTGATTGAAATCACTTAGTATTCACTGGATGAAACAAACGTCGGACATGCTGAGATGGATAGTGCCCTGAAGCGACTGGTTCAATTTTGCAATTAGCACAATTGCACCCAGAAATGATCACAACCACAATTTATTCAGAGTTGTTTATTTTGGATTGCAAAGCACTGAGAAAAACAACTATGTATAATCAAATATTTCAGCTTTTCTTTTCACAACAATCTTACTTCCTAAAGCTTGTGAATGGCAAAGAAACCCTGTGTAATTACTTTTGTGCACAATGCAATGCAAAATAGCACAATCGAACACTGTGTTAATAATTCAGAAGTCAGACACTTTGACAAAGGAATAGATTTCCTGATAGGCAATCTTTTGTTCTGATGGTTAATTAAATTATTATGGCACAATTTTGTGCGGACACTTAAGTTTCATCGTGACGTTTCCTCTTAAGTTTCAAGCACATTGAAATATTTAGTGTATAACCTTTCCAGAATCTCACAATAGTGCTGAATTTTACCAGGCTGCCCTAATCTCTGTCATGCAGAATCTTAGGAAAGTGATTTATATGAAATGCAAAGGTGCCCATGTCATTTATGCTCCTTCCCAATCATCTCTTCTTAAGTGGAGTGACCTTAGAGCGGCACGTCATTTTAAAACAATACACATTTGGACAGTTGCTGATTTACTCAATCTTCTTAGGCCCCCCTCTGTCATGATTGACCATGGGTGATGCATCCTAGTTGGCTGCGTGCTCCACACCTCGGCTAGAGCAACGTCGCTTGCAGCTGAAGAGGCCAATGCGGGAGTGACAGTTTCTGTCGCAAAGGTCACATTTGTGTGCGGTCTCTAGTCTGTTGAAGTTGCTGCGCTTCTTTCTGCGTGCCCACTTGTCTGCCACTGCGTTCATCAGTTTCTCTTCCCCCGTTTTGAGATGTTGGTTCAGGGTACCTCTCCACCTCGTACGGTCAGCTGCAAGGCTCTCCCAGGACTCCACATTGATGTTGAGCGCCTTCAAATCTCTCTTGCAGACATCCTTGTAATGTAGCTGGGGGCGGCCGATGGTTCTCCTCCCAGAGAGGATGTCTTTTGGAATACGGCCATGCTCCATGCGGTAGACATGGCCCAGCCACCGCAGTCTGCGTTGCCGGAGTAGAGTGCCTTACAGCGAATGCAGCGCCGGAGACTCGGGTTCGATCCTGACTACGGGCGCCATCTGTACGGAGTTTGTACGTTCTCCCCGTGACCTGCGTGGGTTTTCTCCGAGATCTTCGGTTTCCTCCCACACTCCAAAGACGTACAGGTATGTAGGTTAATTGACTGGGTAAATGTTAAAATTGTCCCTAGTGTGTGTAGGATAGTGTTAATGCGGGGGGATCGCTGGGCGGCGTGGACTCGGTGGGCCGAAGGGCCTGTTTCCGCGCTGTATCTCTAAATCTAAAAAAAAATCTAAAAAATCTAAAAAAAGAGTGTACACAGCACATTGGAATCTGGTTGTTTGCTGCTCTCAGCAAGAAAAGTGGGTGACCGTTACATTGTGGATGGGAGAGGTGAAGTTGAAGATGAAGTTGTGTAATCCCTGTAAACAAAATGGTACAGTGGTGGTGCAACAGCTCATTGATGAGTAAACAGAGGCCTGGACCATCAATCCAGAGAGATGAATTGAGAGATGAATTGACATATAGCCAAAAGCATCAACACAAGAAACAGAGTACCATTGTAGCGGCCGTAGAATTTTGATTCGGATAATAATATAGGTCATAAGTTCATAAGTGATAGGAGCAGAATTAGGCCATTCAGCCCATCAAGTCTAGTCTGCCATTCAATCATGGCTGATCTATCTTTCCCTCTCAACCCCATTCTCCTGCATTCTCCCCATAACCCCTGACACCCGTACTAATCCAGAATCTATCAATCTCTGCCTTAATAATATCCATTGACGTCCTCCTCAGCCTTCTGCGGCAATGAATTCCACGGATTCTCCACCTTCTGTTTAAAGAAATTCCTCCTCATCTCCTTCCTAAAGGTGCGTCTTTTTATTCTGAGGCTATGGCCTCTTGTCCTAGACTCTCCCAATAGTGGGAACATTTTCTTCACATCCACCCTTTCCAGGTCTTTCACTATTCGGTAAGTTTCAAGGACGTCTCCTCTCATCCTTCTAAACTCCAGTCAGTACAGGCTCAGTGCCGTCGACCATTCATCAATATGGAGATTATATTTGAATCACGATGTTATGAGTGCTGATCTCCACAATAGCAACTGGATTGTTGTAAGATGCTATCTTGATCATTAATGTTTTTCAGGGGAGGAAATCCTCCATTCTTGTTGTAGATCAGTCACTGAATTCGTAGTCCAGGTCGGGTTTTACATCTGCTGTTCCATGTGCAAGAAGTTATCTTGCACATGCACGGTGCCGGCGGGAGTCATCTTGTTCGTGAGCTGCAGCTTGGACTGTCACCTTTCTTCCTCGTGCTCAATAAACTTAGCTTGAAGTTAATAACGTTGTTATTCTTGCAATTTCATGCACTTGTCTTGTCTTTGTGTTTGTTTACCTGTCTATACGTTTACCTGTGACTGTGAACCACACACTAGATTGATTGTTAAATATCCTATGAATTGGCCAAGCAAGGCACCCAGATCAAATATAACGAGGGGTGGATAATAAATACCAAATGCACATAGTTTTTTTTCAGGGGGTAAGTGAATCAAAATGTAGGCGACGTTGGTTTATGATGAGAGGGGAAGGGTTTAATAGGAACCTGAGAGACAACGTTTTTACAGAGAATGGTGGGTAAATGGAATGAGCTGCCAGAGGAAGTGGCTGAAGCAGGTACAATAACAATATTTAAAAGTTATTTGGACAGGTATATAGTGTGATGTCTTGAGAGGTCGGGAGCTTTTCTCTTGAAGGTTGGGAGTTATGTGTGGGTGCCGGAAATGAAGACAGAAACCTTCTTGTTTTCAAACTTAAATTCCATATATTTAGTCTTTTCCAAAAACAGGTAAACTTAATTGTTTGCAGACAGGTACACAAAACCAAAACAGGTAGTTAAATCAAAACTGTAGCTTGCTGCCTTCTTACAAAATATAATTCAAACACTGCTTCTCTCCCTGTCTGTCTGCTCCAGTCGTTGTCTCTCCCTGTCTGCTCCAGTCGTTGTCTCTCCCTGTCTGCTCCAGTCGTTGTCTCTCCCTGTCTGCTCCAGTCGTTGTCTCTCCCTGTCTGCTCCAGTCGTTGTCTCTCCCTGTCTGCTCCAGTCGTTGTCTCTCTTTTTAAATACACTGCTTCCCTTCCCTTTTAGTTCTCTCACTGAGGCAATCAGCTCATCTGGTTCAGCTGGGCAGCAATCAGTGTCAGCAGCAATCAGTGTCAGCAGCAATCAGTGTCAGCAGCAATCAGTGTCAGCATCAATCAGTGTCAGCAGCAATCAGTGTCAGCAGCAATCAGTGTCAGCAGCAATCAGTGTCAGCAGCATTCAGTGTCCTGCTGACTATGGGTTTTGTAGTCTTTTGCTGGCAGCCATGATGGTTTGTAGTCCTTGTTGCATCCACCGGGAGGAAATGTATCTCCCCTCTATGACTCTACCTCTCATGATATCACAATAGATAGGAAAGGTTTTTGGGGGATATGGGCCAAATGTAGGGAAATAAGATGAGCTCTGATGGGCATCTTGGTTGGCATGGATGAGTTGGGATGAAGCACATGATTCCATGCTGTATGGCGCTATGGAATTATGACTGCCCATTTGATGACACTCAGATCCTGAAAAATCAATTAGAGACCTGTAAGTTCACTCGCGGCTGCTCAGCAAATGTCCAGAATGTGCTAAAAACTGATGGAGAGGGGTTCCTTCAGTATTTAGCTGCTGAGATACTCATTTTAATGGGACTATCCACTACTATGGTGTCGTTATGACCACGGCTGACCAATTAGTTGAGAGATACAGTCCTTCGGTTCACCGAGTCCGCGCCAACCAGCAATCCCCGTACACTAACACTATCCTGCACACTGGGGACAATTTACAATTTTTCCAAAGCCAATTAGCCAACAAACCTGTATGTCTTTGGAATGTGGGAGGAAACCGGAGCTCCTGGAGAAAACCCACATGGTCACGGGGGGAAGGTACAAACTCCGTGTCGAGAGCACCTGTTTTCAGGATCTAACGCGGGTCTCTTGCACTGTAAGGGAGCATCTCGACCCCTGCACCATTGTGCTTCCCAATTAATGAGGGCAGTGGAATTTGGTGCATTCCATTGTTCCAGAGAGTTATTCAGAAACATTTTATTTTGACCTCTCTGATGAATAATGCAATTGTTGGTTCAGGTTTTCTGACGTATCATCAATGAGATATGTGACAGACGTTGCCTGGACTCCTTTCTCAGTGGAGACCAAAGCCACGTTGATTCTCAACCTCCTTCCCACAGAGTATTCCCAAGTGGTAGCAGCAGTCCGGTGCCACGCCTCCCAAGTAGTCATTCATTGTGGCATCAGAGAGGTCACTGGGAACCGACCTGCTACTGAGTCAGGGTTAGCAGAGCCTTGTTGGACTTGGACTGTGCATCGGACCCCAACTTCCCCGCATCCTTGGCATCACCGAGTCCAACACGGACATGCAAATCACTTCCGAGATAAACGCAGCTCAGAGAGAAAATGTTTACATGAGATCGACGCTGGCCTTCATCATCAGGATGGATGTCGATGAGGATGTTCTAGATTATTTTCAGGAAAGCAGAATGTTTGAGATTTTAAGGCAGAACGAGGTGAACATTCAATGACCGAAGGGGTGAAAGATGATTGCAGGTAAATAGGATTATTGAAGGTAAATAGGATTGCCCAATTTACATTACAACCAAGACCACCATAACCAAAAGCATCATGGTTTTATTAAATGACTGAACAAGCTTGTGGAGCGGTACGGTTTTCTTCTAATCTTAATCTACATGTTCACGTAACAGAGTGCCTTTCTAAGATCCCTCTCCTTCTTTATTGAGGGGTTCATTTATAATATAATATATCTTAGGCTGGCTCTTTGACTGAAACAGCCATGTTCTTCGGTTCTTCAGATGAATCTTCAGGTCAGCAAACAATGGTTAAGTTGTCTTTACTTGACTCTAAGGAAAAGAAAATGAATAAATGGTAAGTGGTCCAGCAGCACTGTTTGATAAGAAATATCTCTTCAGCTGCAGCTTCCACTTAATTGCAATGAGGACATTATCATGTAGATTAGCCTAATCTTTGCACAAATATTAACCTTTGGATATGAATGAAACCACTGGTTAATTGTGTTAAAGTGATTAGCTGCTGCTGGAGTTATTGACCCAGGATTCATTGCCACAATGGGATCTGTTTGTGAGATACACGAATTATTAATGAAAATGGACACAAAATGCTGGAGTAACTCAGTGGGACAGGCAGCATCTCTGGAGACAAGGAATGGGTGACGTTTCATAGGTTGAGATCCTTTTTCAGACGATGAAGAGGAATTACTTGTGAGGAACAAGATTTTGAGAATGCAGCTGAACGCAAGTAGCCATAATAAAAATTCTATTAAATAGAATAATAAGTTCATAAGTCACAGGAGCAGAGGTGGGCCATTCAGCCCATCAAATCTACTCTGCCATTCAATCATGGCTGATCTATTGTTCCCTCAACCCCATTCTCCTGCCTTCCCCCCATAACCCCAGACACCTTACTAATCAAGAATCTGTCAATCTCCTGCCTTAAAAATACCCCAAAATACCCATTAATGTAAGAAACCTATACTGCTGAGCTTTGCATTGTGTGCCACAAGTATCCAAGGTAGTGTGTAGGAAGAAACTGCAGATGCTGGTTTACACCAAAAATAGACACAAAATGCTGGAATAACTCAGTGGGACAGGCAGCATCTCTGGATAGAAGGAATTGGTGATAATTCGTCACCCATTCCTTCTATCCAGAGATGCTGCCTGGCCTGCTGAGTTACTCCAGCATTTTGGGTCTATCCAAGGTATTGCACCCTTATAATATTTCATATCATATCATATCATATATATACAGCCGGAAACAGGCCTTTTCGGCCCTCCAAGTCCGTGCCGCCCAGCGATCCCTGTATGGGAAAGGTAACTGAATGCATGGGTAAAACTGTCCAGGTATTAATATGTTTGTTTGTGGGACTCATGTATAATATATGTGTAAGAAAAAACTGCAGATGCTGGTTTAAACTAAAGATAGACACAAAAAGCTGGAGTAACTCAGTGGGACAGGCAGCATCTCTGGAGGGAAGAAATGGGGACGTTTCGGGTCTTGGCCCTTCTTCAGAGATGCTGCCTGTCCTGCTGAGTTTCCCCAGCTTTTTAGACAATAGACAATAGGTGCAGGAGGAGGCCATTCGGCCCTTCGAGCCAGCACCGCCATTCAATGTGATCATGGCTGATCATTCTCAATCAGTACCCCGTTCCTGCCTTCTCCCCGTTACCCCCTGACTCTGCTATCCTTAAGAGCTCTATCCAGCTCTCTCTTGAATGCATTCAGAGAATTGGCCTCCACTGCCTTCTGAGGCAGAGAATTCCACAGATTCACAACTCCCTGACTGAAAAAGTTTTTCCTCATCTCAGTTCTAAATGGCCTACCCCTTATTCTTAAACTGTGGCCCCTTGTTCTGGACTCCCCTTGTTCTGGACTTTTGTGTCTATCTTCATGTATAATATATCCAACTTTGCTGATAATATAAACCTGGGCAGAAGTATAGGTTGGGATCAGGATTTAGGAATGTTTTGAGGGGAGGAGGGGATATATGTAGGTTGAAATAATTGGCCATGTTTTTACAGAAGGAACATTTTATAGTAGGAAAATGCAATGTCACCTACTTTGGTAGAAAGAAAGACAGAATATTCTTTAAATGGTGAGAGGTTGAAAAGTGCTGGTGTTTGGAGGGACCAAAGTATTATTACATAAGAAGAATTTAAAGCTATGGTGTTTAGTGCAGCAAGCAATTAGTACGGAAAACAATACATTGAACTTTATTACGAGAGGATTTGAATACGAGATGAAGATCAATTTTATGGTGACTTCTCTGAAATGTGATGCACAGGTTTGATTTTCCTACGTAAGGAAGGATAAACTTGTGATTGAGAGAGTTAAGTTTCTTCAAATTGATATCTGGTGTGGCATTTTTGCTGTTATGAGCAGAGACTACCTGAGATGATCGTCTCTTGAGTTTTGAAGGTTGAGAGGCAATTTCATTGACACATGAAAAAAAAATTGATATGAATTTTCACAAGACAAATGAAAGGTTGATGTTTCTACTGCATTGAATATCCAGAATCAGAGGACAAGGTCTTAAGATGGGGTGGAATTTTGTGACTCTTTAAATAGTTGGGAGAGAGATGGTGGGGTTATGTGTACATGCCTTTAACAGGTCACTGATGAGGTTACACAGACCACTGTGGGAAATTCAATTAAACCATCCCTGTTAAACGATGCTCCTGCAACAACGCAGCATTACAGAAGTGAGTCTGAAAATACTAAAAATATCATAATCCTTTTAGAAACTTTTAAAGTAGTGTTAGAGACATGTAATAATACACTGATTAGCCAAAACATTATGACTACTGACAGGAAAAGTGAATAACATTGATTATCTTGTTACAATGGGGCCTGTCAAGGGGTGGGATATATTAGGCAGCAAGTGAACAGTCAGTTCTTGAAGTTGATGTGTTGGATGCAGGAGAAATTGGCAGGAGTAAAGACCAGACCGACTTTGACAAGGGGCAAATTGTTATGGCCAGACGATTGGATCAGAGCATCTCTGAAACGTCAAGACTTGTGGGGTGCTCCCAGTCAGCAGTGGTGAGTACCTACCAACAATGGTCTGAGGAGGGGCAAACCACAAACCGGCAACAGGGTGTTGGGCGCCCAAGGCACATTGGTGCGCGAGGGCAACAAAGGCTATTCCGTCTGCATATGGGGCTGCACACGGAGGACCAACAACATATTAGGTGGTCATAATGTTTTCGCTCATCAGGTCATAATGTTTTGGCTATATTAACACCAAAAAAGAAATGGTTTAATTTCTAATCTATTAACAACTGATTTTTCACATTTCCCTCAATTTGATGGTTAGGACCAAAGAAGCCCATTAAATATTAACAATGGGGGCATTCCTCAAGAACGGGTCAGTGAAATATTATTATGAACGGCATTAAGTTATCAATGACAACTTTACACTTACATTTGAACTCTGTCAAGATGTTACCTCCAGTTTGATCTGCCAAGTATTTTTTTAATGTTTCTCTCAAGCGGTATTACCCCTTGCTCTACAATAATAACAGGGCTTTAAGAGAATATATGATAGAGATACTGAAATGCAAGGATCAGCATAACTAATTCTCATCTGATTGTCAACATTAGCAGAATCTCAGAGCCAGCAGTTGATAAACACTGTTTATTTTCCAAATAGAAGTTATAAGGTCAAATTTGAAGACGGCCTTAATGAATTCACTTCTAACAACACACAGAGGAATTCTTACCCCAATTAAAATTTCAGGTCCTCAGGGAGCCTGTTTATTCCTGACAGTGTGAATTGCTTGACGTTTCACTGCTATCTCCAGCAACCTTGTTGTATTTGCTCAAGACACTCACTCCAAAGTAAATAATGGAACTATTCCATTCCGATCTCTGCTAATAAGCTTTCCTAATAAAAGCTTGCTTAATCCACCTCAGGACAGTAAGAAATTTGAAGGACATTAAGACGGTCTATGAATGTAACTGAATCTTCAAGCAATGGAAGATAATAACAGGTATTAAAGGAATATCACCATGCATTACATGCTAATGAATGGTTGGATATCTATCAACAGACTTCTGTATTAGGCTTTCTTCATTATAAAAACAATGTTACAATACCTCCAAGATGTACCAAAGATATTGCAGCAAAGATACCATTCATTGCCCCCACCCTCGTCTGCATCTGGACAGAGATAGATTTTGCATTAGGAGAATAAAAAAAGTCCATCCTGATATTTGGACAAGAAACAAATAAGTACAGATACTTCGAACATTATTCACCAACTTTGTTGGTGCTAACAACATTCCTCTGATGTAAATTTCCCCAAAAAACATCTCCAGCTGTTCCAAATCCCCAATTGATCTAGACTTTCAAACTCGTACATGCTCACAAAGAAAAAACAGCTTTTACTTGCCTCCTTTAACCTGAATGTGTAGAAAGAAACTGCAGATGCTGGTTAATACAAAAAAATAGACACAAAGTGCTGGAGTAACTCAGAGGGTCAGCAAAAAAACAAAGTTTTCGTAGCCTAATTATTAGGCTGTGATTTATCACCGTAATGTAGCAGTGGTCAGTGCATTGCCACTTATATCATATATCAGCAGAGGCAACCTGCAGGGGTTCTGATACTCGGCTACTGCGGTGAGCTTAACCATGACTTTGACTTTGAGAAAAGTACCAGCATATGTGTGAAATTAAAAGGAAGGTTTTCTAAGGTTACAAATGAGAGTGAGAACAGTTTTGCATAAGATAAGAGTGTGGAGCACCCACAAGAAGAGTTGATAAGATAATGGGTTTCTCTTGAAGCCTTGGAGGTGAAGTTTTTTGGTCCCAGCTATTTTAGACAGATGTCTTTCTTCTGTTCTTTGCTCATTTCTCATCTGATGAAAGCAGAAACACGGTCCCATTTGCAGGATTTCCCCTTGCATTTCTTGCCATTGAATTTTGAAGTTGCCTGGTGCTGTGCTGACTAGGATCCATGTGTGGGTCAGATTACTTAAGGTTTGTCTTGTGGAGGGTTCTGTGCACTTTGCCGATGACGGGCCCTTTAAATAACAGAGCTGCATAGCCTTCAGCGTTAAGATAGGCCGATTCTACTGTGCTTGAACAGTGCAGTGGTTATTTCGACCAACGTGGTTAAAGAAAATTGATGGAGACAAATGTTGCTGTCAGTAGTAGCTGTCCAAATGGATGGTCGGCATGCATTGAACATGATGCATCGATCATTGTCAACATTAGCTAAGTACCATCCTTATCTTCAATGGTGAACACCTGAGCAGTAATAGGGCCCTAAATAATTTAACACTCTCTAGTTGGTGTGGGGTGTGAAGTACATTGGGGACTAGGCAGAAGGAGCTACCCACAGAAAGGCTGAAACCAGGTATCCTCTTTGTCTTAGCTGGTTGTCAAGCTTGTCAAAAAATAAATATCTCAATACAATTTTAAAGACATTCATAAGCTTTAAAGACTCAACCAAATAAAATATTTGTATACACAGGGAACTGCAAATACAGGTTTACAAACCTGTATTTGCTGGAGTAACTCAGCATTTCTGGAAGACATGGATAGGTAACAATTTAGTTTGGGACCTTCCTCAGACATACATTTGTATTGAGAGCCTTTAAAACAGATTGAACAATAACAAAATAGAAAAAAAGATCTTTCAAGGAATTTCATAAGTTCCGGATTGGAGACTGTAGCTCAATAAGAGTTATTACACAAAACTATTTTTATTACTTATATTTAATCTCATTTGAATGTCTCTGGTGTATAATTCATTCCTCTGTACAAAGGATAAGGGTATACAATCCAAAGATATGGCTTATGCAGGAGATCAGATGGTGATAAAATGTGGTCAGAAACAAAACTCTGTGAAGTTTTTCATTAGATCGACTTTAAAGGATAGGCCCCTAAAAGGCACTTGATATTCTTTCAGATTATGTCTCACAGTTTTCCTGTAAATCAATTAAGATGTTTAAAATTGGAAATAGGTTTGATGTCAGAATTACTACAATATTCAGACAGTAATTTCATTATGTTTCATCCTGATGGAAATGGCTTGTACATATCTCTAAACCGCAGTGATTCTTCAGACTCAGAAAGGCATTCTTCGTGTCAAATGACACTCCTAAATTGTGCTGATATATCACAACAAAGCAGGTTACAATACATGGACCAGACTTTTTTTCTGTCCTACCGCTGGTCGTAGCAGAGGAAAATGATATAGTTATAGTTGTCTTAGCCATTTCTAGGGGACTGTAATTTATCACGAGAATTCATGCTACTGATGTGAAGGATTGGCAGAGAGAACGAACAACTGCCTGGTTTCCAAAGTTCAGAGAAATTGTGAGAAAATGCATCCCAAGAATGTTTAGAGATATTTAGTTCAGAGATATAGCGCGGAAACAGGCCCTTTCGGCCCACCGGGTCTGCGCCGACCAGCGATCCCCACACATTAACACTATCCTATACCCACTAGGGGCAATTTTTACATTTACCAAGCCAATTAACCTACATACCTGTACGTCTTTGGAGTGTGGGAGGAAACCGAAGATCTCGGGAAAAAACCCACGCAGGTCACGGGGAGAACGTACAAATTCCGTACAGACAGCACCCGTAGTCGGGATCGAACCCGGGTCTCCTGCGCTGCATTCGTTGTAAGGCAGCAACTCTACCACTGCGCCGCCGTGCAATATGTATGCAAGAGGAGCTACATCCCTCACAAAATAGCCATGTTTCTCCTTTTATATCAACAAGTGCATGGAATGTGCCTGAATCCTTACCATTGCAACAGGTCCACAGCGTGCACCATCTCCCTGCCCCTAAAAACGCATCGTTGGAACACCTAGACAACATCCTACGTTACACTCCCATTTATCGACTTTAGCTCTGCCTTCAACACCATAATCCCATCCAAACCCTTTCAGTGAAGGCAAATGTATAGTCAATGTTTTGACTAGAGACTCTACACCGGAACTGATACATGTAGTCCTTTTTTTGGTAGGCTGTGAATCTTCCTTTAGCTCCTTTATTGCAAACAAAATAACCACAGCCTACCAAAAAAAGGACTACGTGTATCAGTTCTGGTGTAGAGTCTCTATTCAAAACATTGACTGTACGTTTGCCTTCACAGATGCTGCGTAACCTACCGAGTTCTTCTCATAGTTTTATTGCTCCAGATTCCAGAAACTGCAGTCTCCTATAACCCCAGCCTACCAAATCATTTCTCAAAAATAAAGATTCCCAATCCTGGCATGTTCTCATTACTCTCCACTACCTGCTTTCTAGTGAAATCACATACTTCTCATAATGTGGTAACTAGAACTCTACACAGAAGCAAGGTGTGTTCTAACTCAGTATTGGTCACAGCATTGACATATTTTCACTACTCTTATATTCTAAGTCTCGAATAATAAAATAAAGCATTTGTGGCACAGCGGTAGAATCGCTGCCTTTCAGCGGCAGAGACCCGAGTTCAATCCTGACCATGGGTGCTGTCTGTACAGAGTTTGTACGTTCTCCCCATGACCGTGTGGGTTATCCCCGGGTGTTCCGGCTTCCTCCCACACTCCAAAGATGTACAGGTTTGTAAGTGAATTGGAAATTGTAATTTGTCCCTAGTGTGTGTAGGATAGTGCTAGTGTACTGGGATCACTGGTCAGTGCGGACTTGGTGAGCTGAAGGGTCTGTTTCCGTGCTGTATCTCTAAACTAAACTAAACTATACTAAACATTTGATACATCTTTTTTAACCATCTTATTGATCTATTCTGCTACTTTAAAGATGTGCACTTTAAGGTCTTTTTGTTCCTCCAGATCTCTCATCCTCCAATTTATCACATATTCCCTTGCCTTTTGCAGCTCTTGAAATACATTATTTCTCATTTCTCCAGGTGAAAATCCATTTTTCACTTTTCTGTTCAAATGATCTGAACATCTACATCTTCCTGAAGTCTAAAGTGTGTATTCTCAATGCTGACCACACAATCATGTTTAGTGATATTTGTGAACTTCTTCATGACAGCTCTTATATTTAAATGTAAATCTTTAATCTGTGTTCTAAAAGAAAATAACTTAATACTCAGCCCTATGGCATCCCACTGGCCTTTTTGTCAGAAAAATAGGCTGACTAAATTATTTAATAGAATTGCTTTAATATAAACTCAATGTGAAATAAGATTAATGTGCTATACAGTCAAGCAATAAAACTGTCTGAATAGTTATGTCAAGAAAGGTGATATTTAACCATCTCTTTCTCTTTGTTCTGACACTCAAATATGGACTTCAGGCGTGATAACATCAGAAAGACCTGAGATATTGGCAAGAAGTAAATTGATTTGAGAAGTTCTTGAGAAAGTCACACATTGGACACGCTATGTAAATGATTCCTTTTGCCTTAGTTTGGTTTAACTGCCTATCTGTTTGGCTTAAGTACACATGAATAAATTGTATATGATTTGGAAAGAATTCCAGAGGTTTGTTTACAACTTCAGTGTCCATGTGAAATTTGCTGATGCTTCCACACTAAATATGGTGAAGTATTGCAATCTGTATCCCCTATTACGGAGACACTTGAATTGCTTTGAGAGTGTATTACAGTATGCTAGCAGCTGACAATGGCTTCACAGCACTGTGAATTGTAATAGGGAAAAACGATACTGTTTCAATGTAAAGCTGCAATCATTCACGTTGTATTTGAATGTTCACTTGAAGTTAATTGCGTACATGTCTCTGTTCCAGACTAACACCAAAGAGACTCAAATGGCTATTTTATTGAAAGGAATGCCTACTCCAAACTAATTTCTATAAAGCATACTTTCTGCATCAAGTTCCTGGAAGAAGCTTGTCGGTGTAATTTGGTCCTCAGAGACAAAACAAATAGCATTCCACTCAGAGACAGAATCGATTGTGCGGAAAGATCATCACTGGCTTGCCTTTCAGCTGTACACCTTCTAACATGAAGGAATGTTTAATGGGTGAAGATTCATTTAAGAACTGCAGTAATTTGGTTATAATAATTTGGTGTAAAAATACTACGCAGAAGGAATGGGTTGTCAGAGCTTAATGTGTAAAAATGCCTTGTTCTAGTGCAATACAATATTTATCATTTTCAGTCCATTGCCTTAATGATTAAATAGTGCACATGAAATTTCCAATCTTTTTTGAATATTATCCTGAAGCAAGTTCTCTGAACACCAGTAATGACATTCCAAAGGATTAGTCATTTATCCACTTATTAAAATTCCAACCTTATTAAAAGCAATTGCATAAAATTAAATTATCATGCAAACACTTAACACAATTGTACTAAAATTATTTTTTCCATAATTTAATAAAGACATTAAATTTACTTTTGAAAAGCATTAGTGCTCCAATAAAAAACCTGACACACAGATGTTATACACATGTTTTTTAGAATTTTCTTTAGTATTACCACAGCCACAATTAGAACAACTAGAGGCAGAAGAAACTGCAAGTTCTGTTACCTTGAGAAAAACACAAAGTGCTGGAGGAACTCAAAGGTACAGGCAGCATCAATGGAGGGAATGCAAAGATGATGTTTCGGATCGGGAGCCTTTTTCAGGTGAAGAAGGGCCCCAACCCAGAATGTAATCTGTCCATTAACTCCACAGATGTTGCCGAACCTGCTGAGTTTCTCCAGCACTTTGTGTTGTATAATGTGACTGGAAACGTGTGTCAAAGAGATGTTAATATGTGTGCTGGAAAAAAAAAACTTCAGATGCTGGTTTAAATCAAAGGTAAACACAAAATGCAGGAGTAACTCAGCGGGTCAGGCAACATCTCGGGAGAGAAGGAATGGGTGACGTATCGGATCGAGAACATTTTTCAGACTGATGTCAGGGGAGGGGACGGGGCAAAGATAGGATGTAGTCGGAGACTCCCATTCCCAATCTGATCTTTCTGTCCTGGGCCTCCTCCATTGTCAGAGTGAGGCCCAGTGCAAATTGGAGGAATAACATCTCATATTTCGCTTGGGCAGTTCATACCCCAGCGGTATGAACATTGACTTCTCTAGCTTCTGGTAGTCCCTGCTTCCCCTCTCTATCCCCTCCCCCTTCCCAGTTCTCCCACCAGTCTTCCTGTCTCCCACTACATCCTATCTTTGTCCCGCCCCCTCCTTTAATATGTGTGCTGATTCATTAAGATGCTGACTTTCTGCTACTTGGTGTGTTCATTTTCATTTCCACAACTCGGGTGAAAGAAGAGGAGGTGGTTGTTTACAACACTGAATATCCTAACAAGTGTCTCAAATGCATGTGCCCCGTGCATTTTTTGAAAGTTTAATTTGAAAATAAAATAACATGTCCTCCTATTGTGATGCAAAATTCATTTTAGTCATTAAAGGCAAGTTCTTTGTGATATGGGCTACATCGTTTCAGATTTAAGTGATTGTGTCAGGTGTGTTTTTAATGCATCTGATGCATATTATTCCAGGTTGAAGATAAAAAATCTGCTTAGCAAGTTAGAAATACCTTTCTGAGAAGTTAATTCTATTTCACGTCATTCTCATTCCACTTTCTGGTGCTCATTCCTGGAGATATTTATGATTTGGACACCAATTTGTTTCGACATTCTTTTATTGTAATGGCAATATTTGTTATCAGACCACATGGGTAGGGAATTACATTTACAGAAGAATAAGGCACAGAGTCATGCAGCACACAACCCTCTCACCTACACACTAAGGGTCATTTATACTGTGTAATTAACCTGCTAATTACTAGTTTATATGCTTTTGGGGCATGAGAGGAAACTGGGCACCTGCTGCCACAGGGAGAACTTGCAAACTCCACACAGACAGTGTAGGAAAAAAAACTGCAGATGCTGGTTTAAATCGAAGGTAGACACAAAGTAACTCAGCGGGTCAGGAGAGAAGGAATGGGTGACGTTTCAGGTCGAGACCCTTCTTCAGACCCGATGCTGCCTGACCTGTTGATTTTGTCTCCACACAGAAGTACTTAATTCAGGATTGAGCTTGGGTCACTGGAGCTGCAAGCTAGCAGCTCTTCCAACTGTGGCGCTGTGCCGGTCAGGTGTGAGTTTGAGTTTAGTTTATAGTCAAATGTACTGAGTTGCAGTGAAAAACTTTTATTGTGTGCTGACCAGTCAGTGGAAAGACAATACATGATTACAATCAATCTACATTGTACAGATACATGATAAAGGGAACAGCGTGAATAACGTTTAGTGCAAGATAAAGACCAGTAAAGTCCAATCAAAGATAGTATACCTCCAATGAGGTGAATGGTAGCTCAGAACTGCTCTCTAGTTGTTGGTAGGATGGTTCGGTTGCCTGATAACAGCTGGGAAAAACTGTCCCTGAATCTGAAGGTGTGCGTTTTCACACTTCCATACCTTTTGCCTGATGGGAGAGGTGAAAAGAGGGATTGGCTGGAGTGCGACTCATCCTTAATTAGGCTGGTGGCCTTGCTGAGGCAGCATGAGGTGCAAATGGAATCAATGGAAGGGAGGTTGGGTTGTTAGGTGGTCTGGACTGCATCCACAAATCTCTGCAATTTCTTGCGGTCTTGGGACGGAGCTGTTCCCAGACCATGCTGTGATGCATCCCGATACAATGCTTTCTACATAAATGCTTTCTTTAACGTGCTGAGGCAGCAAAGTCATTGAGCAATAGGAACAATGCTCCCCGTGAATATACTGAACTAACTTCATGAGATTGTAATCAGGTGTAATTCAATACAAACACTTAGCTTACTTTGTCCACTTATTCCCCATATGTTGTTATGGAGCTTTGATGTACATGGTTCAACTACTAACCTATCTGAAATGGATGGATAGTTTTATCTGAAAAGTAAGATAGGCAAGCTTTTGGTATTCAATCTTCTCACATGTGCAATACACCCTTCTCCATCCTCCGTGCTCCTCCGCCATGCCAGGTTTTCAAACATTGGTTATCCATTTCCAGGAAGACTGCCTCATCCTTTGCGTCTAGCATGAAGTCCCTCCCTCCAGCCCCCACCCTCCACAACATTACAATTCTAATGAAAAATCCCCTGCTTGCTAAAATGTAAATTGTTCTCAACAACCCCCACCAACTCATACAGATGCACCGTTGAAAACATTTCATAGGGATGCATCACAACCTGGTTTGGGAACAGTTTCATCCAAGGCTGTAAGAAATTGCAGAGAGTTATGGACGTAGCCCAGACAATTATGCAAAACAACCTCCCTTCCATTCATTCCATCTACACTTCACACAGCCTCGGCAAGGCCACCAGCATAATCAAGGACTAGTCTACTCTGGTTACTCCCACTTCTCCACTCTCCCATCTGACAAGAGGTATGGAAGAATGAAGACACATACCTCTAGATTAAGGGACATTTTGTTCCCAGCTGTTATCAGGCAAATTAATGGTCCTCTCATTAGCTATAGTGTGTTCCTAACCTCCCATCTACCTCATTGGAGACCTTTGAACCATCTTTAATAGAACTTTATCGGATTCATTATTATATCTTGCACTAAATGTTGTACTCTTTTTTCTATACACCGAAGGGCTTGATTGTATTCATGTACAGACTTTTCTTTGACTGGATAGCACGCACACAAAAGCTTTTCACTGTACTTCGGTACGCATGACAATAATAAACTAAACTACTCTGTGATCAAATTTCACAAAATCATTGCAGAGTTTCAAATATTTTGTTTTAGCTGTGAATGATCCTGATAATGAAAAGTTCAGCACCTTGGTGATCTCGACAGCCACACAATCCCTGTGAAGGAAGTCAGGTTGCTGAACATTGTGGAAGTCTGTCAGTATTTCCCCACTAAAGAGCAAACTGTAAAGACAACTCAGACCTGTCAATCCAAGGTCTCTTAAGACTACAGATAGGCATTAACCATCTACCACTGATGTTTTGCCTTGTAGCCCTCTTTCTACCAAATAAAATCAGAACTGAAACGTCAATTGCTTGAAAGAACATTTTCACAGTGACCAAATATCTGCCAGCCAAGATGTTGGTGACATCCATCAAAAATAAAAGCAATCCACTGTGAAAATAATACACAGCATAAGTTTAAAAAAAAATCATTGCCATGAAAAGGTCAGTTCTCTATAAATGATAAATGTTTGTCAGCTCAAGCTAACCTTCTTTCTTTCTCAACCAAATTATCTTTCTTTCTCTCTTTCTTTCTCTCTTTCTTTCTCTCTTTCTTTCTCTCTTTCTTTCTCTCTTTCTTTCTCCCTTTCTCTCTTTCTCTCTTTTCTCTCTTTCTCTCTTTCTCTCTTTTTTTCTCTGTCTCTTTCGTTCTTTCATTCATTCATTTATTCATTTCATTCATTCAATTATGTCCGGTGCTCAGCTAGAACAGGATTCATTATCACCAAAGAGAATGACATCAACTACCTATGGGCCTGGAAGTGACAACTTGAGTCTGTATCATCTTGTCATGTTGGCACTGGTCTGGCTATAAGACAGGTAACAGTGAGTTTGTTGATGCCGTGTCAGATATGAAGTTTGGAATGTTGTCATCTTTTTATAGAGACTGCTGGTGTAGTTCTTTGTGGTGGCAATTCCATTTCTGGAGGTAATGTCTCAACAATCCGAGTAATCTGTTGCAGGATATTTGATGGACTGCTGTGTTATCCTGCTATTAACTTGGATCCAGAACATTGATAGCCACACTATGAATCTCTGTATGGTAGAATGAGCATCAGATGCGTGATTAAGTTTGGCTGTGCAGGGTTAGCCACCAGATCTGTGATGGAAAGAGTAATCATTGTTCAAAACCCTTTGCAAAATTGATGCCAAACTTCTCCATGTTTCTTGACATTGTAGACAGGTTTCAACACTGCTTACCAATGCACCAAACATTTTATTGTGTGTACTAATTAGTCTTTTTCTCTGGCTTGATTTGTTAAAGTCCTTATCTGTGGTCTCTAGAGCCAAGGTATCTTCTGGGCAGTTGTCTCCTGGTGAACCCTTGTCCTGAGTCCTGATTGTAGTTCACAGTTCCCACCTCTATTCTATTTTCTCACGGTATGTCAGTATTTGAGATCATCAAATGATTACAACTAATGTCTGATCAGTACTCTATTCTTGCCAAGAAGAGGCAGATAACCCAGTCAACATGGCAGCACAGCGGTGTAGTGGAAGTGCGGCTGCCTCACAGCACTGGAGGCCCTAGTTCGATCCTGACCTTGGGTGCTGTCTGCGTGGAGTTTGTACGTTCTCCCTTCGTGTACATTTGGGTTTTCTCCCACATTCCAAAGATGTACAGATTTGGAGGGTAATTGGCTCCGGTAAAATTGTAAATTATTCCCAGTGAATAGGATGGTACTAGTGTATGGGGTGATCACTAGTCAGCTTTGTGGGCCAAAGGGCCTGTTTCCAAGCAATATCTCTAAAGTTTAAAGTCTAAACTAAAGTAAATTGCTTGGCCATGTGGAACTTCGTGTGTATAACATATAACATATATAACATATAACAACTACAGCATGGAAACAGGCCTGTCCGGCCCTACCGGTCCACGCCGACCACTCTCCCTGACCTAGTTTCATCTACCTGCACTCAGACCATAACCCTCTAATCCCCTCCTATCCATATACCTATCCAATTTACTCTTAAATAATAAAATCGAGCCAGCCTCCACCACTTCCACCGGAAGCCCATTCCATACAGCCACCACCCTCTGAGTAAAGAAGTTCCCCCTCATGTTACCCCTAAACCTTTGTCCCTCAATTCTGAAGCTATGTCCCCTTGTTGGAATCTTCCCCACTCTCAAAGGGAAAAGCCTACCCACGTCAACTCTATCCGTCCCTCTCAAAATTTTAAAAACCTCTATCAAGTCCCCCCTCAACCTTCTACGCTCCAAAGAATAAAGACCCAACCTGTTCAACCTCTCTCTGTAGACTAAGTGCTGAAACCCAGGCAACATTCTAGTAAATCTCCTCTGTACCCTCTCCAAATTTGGCGACCAGAACTGCACACCATACTCCAGATTCGGCCTCACCAATGCCCTGTACAATTTTAACATTACATCCCAACTTCTATACTCGATGCTCTGATTTATAAAGGCAAGCATACCAAACGCCTTCTTCACCACCCTATCCACATGAGATTCCACCTTCAGGGAACAATGCACAGTTATTCCCAGATCCCTCTGTTCCACTGCATTCCTCAATTCCCTACCATTTACCCTGTACGTCCTATTTTGATTTGTCCTACCAAAATGCAGCACCTCACACTTATCAGCATTAAACTCCATCTGCCATCTTTCAGCCCAGTATCTAAAAGGAGAAAGAAAGGCAGACAGGTTGTGATAAAGATAGGGAAAAGTAAGAGATACAAGTTACAGTTTCCTCCCACGTTCCAAAGACGTACAGATTTGGAGGTTAATTGTCTTCGGTAAAATTGTAAATTATCCCTAGTGTGTAGGATGGTGCTAGTGTGAAGAGACTATGGGGTGAGATGAAAATATGCCAGCAGGAAGAGACATTTAACTGATGTGGCTTTCATGGTGAATAAAAGTATTATTCACCATGAAAGCCATGGGTATTGTTGAATGGGTATTCACCATGGGTATTGTTGAATAACCAGCAGAGTGTGTAGGCTGTAAAATAGATTAAGAGGCTTAAAAAAGGCGAGAGCTAGTGGTGAATATAAATATTGGCAAGGAAGGAACGGCTAATGCTGGTTCACGGCAAAGATGGACACAAAATGCCGGAGTAACTCAGTCGACACCCTTCATCAGACTGATGAAGTCTGATGGCGCAGCGGTAGGGCAGCGGTAGAGTTGCTGTCTTACAGCGAATGCAGCGCCGGAGACTCAGGTTCGCTCCTGACTATGGGCGGCGTCTGTACGGAGTTTGTACGTTCTCCCCGTGACCTGCGTGGGTTTTCTCCGAGATCTTTGGTTTCCTCCCACACTCCAAAGACGTACAGGTTTGTAGGTTAATTGGCTGGGTAAATGTAAAAATTGTCCCTAGTGGGTGTAGGATAGTGTTAATGTACGGGGATCGCTGGGCGGCACGGACTTGGAGGGCCGAAAAGGCCTGTTTCCGGCTGTATGTATATGATGATATGATATCTCTCCTCCTTTCCACTTCCTGCAATACAGCAAAGTGCCGAGCTCTTGTTTAAGATAAACAGGCTAGTGTTAAGCAATTGTCACGATTGCAGTCACAAGTTTGTGTCCCATCAAAAGCACTGGCAATGAGCGATGTGTTTAGAGCTGCAGTTAAAAGAACACACACAGCTTGAACTTCAGTCAACAGGCATAAGTAATTCACGATTCTTGCACCAATTTTCAAGGCTCTCCAATATAGCCGTCAAGATACTAAACTATGGGCCTGTGCAGTGAAGATGATTTAATTCAAAGAAGGACAGTGGCTGACCCTTGGATCATGCTCATTTTTCAGCTAAAAGCAAAGGGCTGGCAGCGCTGTTGCCTCACGGTGTCAGAGACTTAGGTTCGATTCTGTCCTCGGGTGCAGTCTGTCCGGAGTTTGCACGTTCTCTCTGTCACCCCAAAGGGTCTCTTCCAGGTACTTCGGTTTCTTCCAACATCCCAAAGGTATGCGTATTTGTAGGTTAATTGTCCACTGTAAGTTGTCCCATGGGCGTAAAAAGTGAAGGGAAAAGGCGGATAACATAAAACTAGTTGTGAATGGGTGTGATCGATGGTCACAATATTTCCATGCCCTATCTTTCAGTCAATTAAATTATCCATTTATTCACTTCTGCTTGTCAGTCCTAGCCATCTGTAAACTGACTGCTGCTCTTTCCTGTGCATTAATTAAAACTCAGGCTTAGAAACTTCATACAATGATGTAATTAGATGAGCACATGAAGCATCAATATGATATCCCCATGTGTGAGCCTTAAGCAAAGTGTTAATTCTGACAGTCAAAGGCTTCTTGCCTGCATTAATATAGCAGAAATGAAGTTCCCCACCAGCATTCTGACTATTATCCAGCACTGCTGGTTAAATATTAGTGAGGCCAACAGCGATCTTTATATTCCAATACTCTAGGTAAGGGGCCAATTTGAAATCACAGACAATACAGTGGTAATGAAAATAATGAAAAATGAGCTATCATCCTGAGGAGACATCATTAGTCTTTATAATATGCATGGAAGCTGTAGAGGCTCCAAAGTGACTTTTTAGGTTTTATCATTTGCAAACCTGACTCAGAACAAGAATCTTTAATTGTATAATGTCTATCACTGCAGTCTCCTGGGTAGGAAGCTTAATTACCTTGTGAGTGCAATCGTGAATCTTCACTGAGGCTGCCTTTTTCACATTCATAAGTGGCTGTTCCACTGGTGTTCCACTCCAATAGTATGGGGAGAAAATCGAGCCCTTTGTAAAAATATTACCAATGCCTAAATTAACTGTTACTATGGAAATGTGGCAATACGTTGAAAAATAAATCGTAAACAATGATGCAGCTTCAGCCATCGTGACACAGCAGAGTATAAGTGTATTTGGTTTATTTTTCTCCAACTTTAGATGGTTCCTCTGTCCCTCTCTTCCCCTCCCCCTTCCCAGATCTCCCACTGTCTTCCTGTCTCCACCTATATCCTTCCTTTGTCCCGCCCCCCTGACATCAGTCTGAAGAAGGGTCTCGACCCGAAATATCACCCATTCCTTCTCTCCTGAGATGCTGCCTGACCTGCTGAGTTACTCCAGCATTTTGTGAATAAATACCTTCGATTTGTACCAGCATCTGCAGTTATTTTCTTACACAAGGAGTAAGTGAAACATCATTTAAATTAGTGGCATCATATAAAAGAATGGGTGCAATTCGTTAACATCAATAATCCTGATTCAGACTTTTTTTTAGGTCTCTCGCTCTCTGCTCAGACAAATACAGTGAGCACCGTATTGATGTCTTGTTAATTCATCCATACTGTTACCATAGATTTCCTGCAGGTAACAATTGTGGACTTCCTGCTGAGCATCTTGGATTGTTAAACTCCTGCAGCCTGTTGAAGAATTACATTGCACAGCAAGCCATCTTCTCTAACCATCCCATTATTGGGGGATAAAGTGACCAGAGCTGCAATCAATGAAAAGAGATTTAGTTCAAGTTGGTAAAAATTGAAGGTTGGAACATTGTTGAGCTAACAATGGCCTCAGCTCCTGGATCTTTGATTATAGTATAGGAAATATGACATCTTGACAGCAGATATCAGAACATTTTAACGTGAAAGGTGTGGTGAAGAAAAACTGATGAGGATGAATGGAGGGGGTGTGTCCACTATAGCCTCAGAATAAAAGGACGTACCTTTGGAAAGGAGATGAGGAGCAATTCCTTTCGTCAGAGGGTATTCATTGCCACAGAAGGCTGTGGAGACCAATTTATAATTTTCAGGTGGAAAATGGCAGATTCTTGATTAGTAAGGGTGTCAGGGGTTATGTGGAGAAGGCATGAGAATGGGGTTGAGAGGGAAAGATAGATCAGCCATGGTGGAGTAGACTTGATGGTCCGAAAGGCCTAAATCTACTCCTACAACTTGTGAACTTATGATGGTTTCAAAATATCATATTATGTCACAAGAATATTAGTGTTATGGCTGAGCAAAATCTCATGTTCTGTTGGGACATAGACTGGAAGTGTGTTGAAGTAGAGTTGGATACAGATAAACCATTTTGCTTTTTCTGCAGACATAACTTTTATTAATTAATAATACAGCTATACTGGGATCTCATCCAGCCTGTCAAATATAGTAATATAATATGGCATATTCCTCAGATGACTAAGGAAATTCAACACATCCCCAATGTTTGAACACTCTGAGGAAGCATTCTAACCAGTAACATCACCTATTTGGAGTTGAGGGAAACGTTTTCAAATCTCTTACCATGACGGAGATGCAATTTTGTTCCGTATCGTATCTCCGTCCGCACTGCGGCCTAGCATTGAGGAGTTGGCGGCCTTTGCTGGACACCGACCTCGAGAGCTCCACCACGGGAGCCTGTGGACTTAACATCAAGGAGCTCACGATCCCTGACGGGGATCGGCTTTGGGGCTCTTTAACATCGCTGTGCTCATGGTCTCTGGTTAGAGCGACCGGGAACTCCAAGCTGCAGGAGCTTCGACTGCCCCGACGCGGGAGCTCCGATCGCCCCGACACGGGAGCTTTGACTGCCCCGAAGCGGGGGGTTCGATCGCCCCGACGCAGAGGCATCGACCACCGGCTGTGGAAGCTTCGATCACCCCGACTGCGGATGGTTCAACTGCCCTGACCGTGGTAGAATAAAAGAGTAAGGAGATTGGACTTTATTTCCTTCCATCACAGTGAGGAACATGGGGAATCCGCTGTGGTGGATGTTTATGTTAACTTTTATGTGGTTGTGTGTCTTGTTGCTTTTTTTTTGGTATGGCTGTATGGTAATTCGATTTTCACTGTACCTTAATTGGTACATGTGACAATAAACTGACCTTGAAACCTTGAAACCTATTCTTTTTCATCGGAGACACTGAAGGAATGAGCTCAAAAATGTCACAACCAGAGATATACAGGCTAAAATATACAAATCATACATTCAGAAGTTGAGATATATCTTGAACATTTTTGAAAAAGATTAAATGATAGCTAGGTAAATACAAACTATCTATAATATACATTAAAAGATTTATTCAAACTTCTTTTCTCATTTCACAATCCAGTTTCTGCCTCCTGCTCAGTAGCTGAATGAACCCAGTCTTTCATTTGGAGCCCAGGGAAGACGTCCCTTGCCGTGAAAATATTTAGTTTATCCAATTGGTTTTGCCTCGATGTTCCCTTGCCAGCAAGGCATGACAATAAGAACATCCTAAAAACATAATTTGCAGCAGAATTTTGTTTAATCAGTTTGAAATCACCTCTACACTTCTCAAGCACTTAATTCACCCATTCTAAGGTGTGAACACCCACCAACACTGTCAGAATATTGGATTGCATGTCAAATAAAAACTCAGACCTGCACAGCATGAGAAGTTTGTAGACTGACAAATGGGACAAGCTGATAAATATTTAACACTCAATGTCTGATATTGTGATATGGGAGATGGACATTGTACTGAAGTTGCAAGACTTGTTTTACTGGATGTTGAGAGCGAAAGACCTACACCAGCCGAATATGTGTTACGACTGTCTACATTCTTGTTTTTGAAGTGCTGAAAAGGCTTAAACTTTGCATTAATATCTTCATGTAGGGCTAATTATGGCATAATTTGTATTAAATGGGAGCCAAATACTTTAATAAAGATTTTCATCTGTGATCTAAAGCAGACTTTTACTTCCTTCTTTCCTAAATGGCTTCAATCCTTTTTGTTCACAATTGAACCCTGAAACTATGAAGCCCCCACTTTTTCCTTACAATGACACTGCTCTAGAGACACCAGCAATGCTGTCACACAATGTGTTGGAACAACATTTAATATTATTAGGTTGAACTGAAATTCTGACAGGAGACCAATTGACTTGAATACAGAATCACATTAGAAGCCACCAACTTTTCTTGTGCAACCTGGCCACATCAAACAAAATTAGCAATGCAGCAAGCACCATTAATTAGCAATCTGTGCATTAACTCCAATTCAGAGCAAATAATTTTTTTAAAGGTAGTTTGGAGAACAATATAAATTTTAATATGCTGAGGTAGACATACACGAGAAAAAGGAAGAAAGGAGATCAAATAAATGGTCTGTGATTAGAGGTGGGACAGCAGATAATTGAATGACAGGAGTAATAATGGTGTGACAAAGTAACAAGGGAAATTCGAGCAATCAATTTCTTGGACCCAAAGGATATAAGTACAGCAAAATAGCAGAGCATTTGAAGTCAATGGAAATAACACTCAGGCCAGATGAAAATCAAACTTCCATTTTTTTTAATCACCCAGTTTATGTTATTGTCCATCCTCAAAAGCTAAATGGTGTTAAGAATCTGGTTCCAACATTTTGATTTTCAATTATCACCTGCGCAGAAGAGTATTATAGACTATAATGTGAAACACTATCATAACAACTGCATGGCCAATTGGTTGAAATGTACACGAGCTTCGATCGCCCCCAGTCGCGGGAGCTTCGATCGCCCCAACGCGGGAGCTTCGGTCGCCGGTTGCGGGAGCTTCAATCGCTCCGACTGCGGATGGTTCGACTCCCCCGACAGCGGGAGAATAAAGAGGGAAGAAGATTATACTTTATTGCCTTCTATCACAGTGAGGAATGTGGGGAATCCGCTGTGGTGGATGTTTATGTTAACATTTATGTAGTTGTGTGGCGTGTTGCTTTTTTAAGTATGGCTGTATGGTAATCAAGTTTCACTGTACTTTAATTGGTACATGTGACAATAAACAGACCTTGAAACCTTGAAAACCAATGTATTTATTTCAGAGAATATTATGACCCATGTATATATGATCACGTTTTATGAAATAAGAGGAAATGCTGAAATACTCGGTCATGCAGTGAAGGGCCATTGACTTAAACTTTAAGTACAAACAAAGAACTACAGATGTTGGTTAATATACAAAATTACACAATGCTGGAATAGCTCAGCAGTTCAGGCAGCATCCCTGGAAAATATGGATTGGTGATGTTTCGGGTCTGAAGAAGGGTCTTGGCCCAAACGTCACCTATCCGTTTTCTCCATAGATGCTGCCTGACCTGTTGAGTTACTCCAGCACTTTGTGCTCTTTGGTGACCTAAACATTAACTCTGAATGTCTCTACACAACTGTAACCAAGTCTGGTGAGTACTTCCAGTATTTTCTTATTTCATTTCTGAAGTTCTGACGGCTGCAGTTTTATTGCTTTCCATTGAAATATCTGGTATCACAAAATGCTGGAGTAACTCAGCGGGTCAGGCAGCGGATCGGAAGAGAAGGAATGGGTGGCGTTTCGGGTCGAGGCTCTTCTTCAAACTTCTTTGTGGCTATTTCTTTTCAGCAATCTGCTTACTCTGAAGGTAATTATTAAGAATTACCCTTGCTTTTGAGAAACAGTGTTTGATGGACAAATGTTCCAAGTGATTTCTTCAGTTGCATTGTAAAGATTATCGCATGTCAATTATGTGTGGGTGCATTGGAAGGTTTTCATTAACTAATTCTGATATGCATAATTTAAAATAAAAATGCCTCTGAAAATTGGCTGCTGTATTAAATTTCAAGTCTGGATTTATATAGATAATGAGTTCTGTGAAGCATTATTGCTTTTTCTCAGAATGAGTTAAAAACAACATCCACAGGACTCTTCACCTCCAATCATTGTGGAAGCAAAAGCAAAGATTCATTACAGCCAGGTAACAGAAAGTTCTTACCACGGGTGGAAATGCTGTATTCTCATCTATCATGTCTACGAACTGGAGTTGGGCAATTACTCAGCAGGCTGGTGCATTGTAGTGTGTCAGAAAACCTATGTGAACTTACAGTAATTTGTGAACAAATTTTGCTGATGATCACTGAGATTATTATGCAGATGTGCAAAATTAGATTGGTTTAATAGCCATTATAACTTACTAGTTATTGAATAGAAGGTCAGAGAAAGAACTACACAAATGAGCTTATAAGAAGACTACAAACGGATTTTATTCTGCACTATTGATGATATTAATGAACATGTGATATTCTTCAGAGCTTCAAACTCAACACATCCCCTGCAATGTTTGAAAAGGCATTAAAAGAAAAGAGTGTAACTTTGTCTGAGTCTATTTCTCAACAATACAGCAGTATCCCTGAGAACTGTGTAGGATCCACTGGTTCGCTTTTGTTTTACAGGTCAAGAATCAAGAGTGTTTTATTGTCATATGTCCCGAACGGAAAAATACAATTCTAGCACAACAGAACATTGAAAACGTTGAAACCTTGAAAGCGGTGTAATCATAAGGCTTTTGAAATGTAACCAGCTCATAGAATCTTGTGGCAAAAAAGGTTGCCACTTAACCTCTTGCTTGTATCAGATTTTGCAAGTAATTACCATTTTGTTTCTTTCCTTGTTATTTCTTCCCACCTCTATACCTTTTATTGAATATATTCTTTATAACATTTTCTTTTAAAAGTTCTGCCTGAATATACTTCATTCAAGGCAATACAATGCTGGTGAGAACAATACGCATTTGTTAAAGTGTCTCCTTCTTTCACTTCTGAATTTGTGGAAAAACCAGAAAATATATCATACTAGTTTATGGGAGTGGTTCAATTATTAACTTGTACATGAGTCCAGAAATTCTGTTCTTCTATCAGAATCTATCAAGCTAATAACTGAAGGAGCAAAAGATTAAGGTGGAATAGAGCCCCTGTCGATTTCCAAATCTCTATCTCTTACTTGTCACCAAGATGGAGAGGTGATGAGAGTTTATTTTAGCATACCTACTCTTCTCTCATTCCCTTGTCACCTCTGAGTAAACACCTGGCCAGATGCTGGACTCCCCAATAATATAATACTTCATTGTACGTTGAAATAAATTATAGTAAACAGGAGGGAGTATTTATGGAAGTGTAATTTCTAATCTAACAGATATTGAACATAAAAAAAGAAAGATGACACCAATTGTTAAGGATATCATCTGATAGCCAACTAAAACATTTCTGACTGTAACTATCTCTTGTATTATATTAACTATGATATTGATCTGATCCTTGAGGGCATATTGTCCGATGCTATTCACTGTGGCTTTTTACATTGATACAAACACAAACATTATATTTAGTTTTGCTTGTTTATCTTAGGGAGGGCATGGTGGCGCAGTGGTAGAGTTGCTGCCTTACAGTGCCAGAGACCCGGGTTCGATCCTGACTAGGGGTGCTGCCTGTACAGAGTTTGTACGTTCTCCCCGTGAATGCATGGGTTTTCTGCGGGTGTTCTGGTTTCCTCCCACACTCTAAAGATGTTTTGTAGATTAATTGACTTCAGTAAGAATTGTAAATTGTCCCTTGTGTAAGATAGTGCTAGCGTACGGAGTGATCGCTGGTCGGCTTGGACGGTGGGCCAAAGGGCCGGTTTCTCTGCTGCATCTCTAAACCAAATTAATCTTTTTATTTGTTTCATTGTTTCATAGTTTGATAGGTCAGTATGATGGGTCAGACAGAATTATGCCAACAGGTTCACTATTTTGACTACAGAAATGTACAAAATTAGATTGGTTTAATGGCTATCGTAACTTATTACTTATGTTTCTGAACATGGACTGTGAGGGCTTGTCCTGAACTGCCGCATGCTTGGAGTGTTCAGTCCAGTGCCCATCTTCAAATCAATACTTTATCTGTTTTTAAATTAAAACTTTGATGTGTTTTGTGCAGTTTTGGTCTCCTAATTTGAGGAAGGACATTCTTGCTATTGAGGGAGTGCAGCGTAGGTTCACGAGGTTAATTCCCAGGATGGTGGGACTGTCATATGATGAGAAAATGGAGCGACTGGGCTAGTATTCACTGGAAATTAGAAGGATGAGAGGGGATCTTATAGAAACATATAACATTATGAAGGGATTGGACGCGCTTGATGCAGGAACCATGTTCCTGATGTTGGGGGAGTCTAGAACCAGGGCCCACAGTTTAAGAATAAGGGGTAGGCCATTTAGAGCTGAGATGAGGAAAAAGTTTTTCACACAGAGAGTTGTGAATTTGTGGAATTCTCTGCCTCAGAAGGCAGTGGAGGCCGATTCATTGGATGCATTCAAGAGTGAGTTAGATAGAGCTCTTAGGGCTAACGGAATCAAGAGGTATGGGGAGAAGGCAGGAATGGGGTACTGATTGTGGATAATCAGCCATGATCACATTTAATGGTGGTGCTGGCTCGAAGGGCCGAATGGCCAACTCCTGCACCTATTGTCTACGTATCTATGTCTATGTATCTATGTTATCATTAAACAGCAGAAAGTCTGATGGTTGGGGAAGAGTCGAAGAGCTAGGTAAAGCCGTGGAGGATAACTTGCAGTACCAGCTGAGAAGATGGAAGACATAAAACTGAGATAATATATCACATAACCCGTAGGAAGTTGTAATCACAGCACGACAGGTTTACAATGACATTCTACATTAGGAATGTGAACTAGGAAATTTATCACAATATAGTTGGTGAAAAGATGACACTAAATGTGACAACAAGGATATGGTTATGAATCAGCATTAACCACACCATGTTAACATCTAGATCATGGTGGACCAAAGCTTTCCAATAATAATATCACATACATCATATATATGTTTAAACCAGCATCTGCAGTTCCTTCCTACATATATTATATTAATTGTTTCTTTGGATCTAATTATGTACAGTACAAATTTTCTATATGGTAAATATTAAAGAAATATGAACAAATATTTCTATTTTATCCAAATCACAGTTCATTTTTTTTAACAAATTATATTTTTCCATGGGATACAGTATATGTGGACTTGGTTATCTGATAAGGCAGGCACCTGAAACATACAGAATTTTAATAAGAAACATACAGCACTCTCTCATCTGAACTATGTTCATATCTGACTTGGCTTGGTGTAGAACACTTCCAGACGATACTCTTTCAGGGATGAAATATTAAACTGAGTACCCACTACACTGTCAGATGGAGTTATAGATTCATGGCATGATTTCAAATAAAACCAAAGGAGTTTCACCTGTTACTGAGCAAATATTGACAGAATCTCATTGCTATGTTGGACATGGTAGAGCGCAGTCTGACTGTTGTTTTCTTATATTGAAAACATATCAGAGATACTTCGGGCTCTGCAAAGTATTTTGGATCGTGATGAAATATAGATACAATTTTCAGTTTTCTATCCCAATTAGATGATCCAACGTAATGCAAATTTACTCTCTCAAGGGATATAGAAATATTCAGTAAGTGAGCCAAGATGATGGGAGATGTATAATATATATATATATATATATATATATATATATATATACATAAATGAGATAACACAATGGAGTGTTTTTGTGAAGTGTGCAAATTAACTCTAACTGAAAATTGCTAAACATGAATTGTATGAAGTCTATGAAGCTGCTTTGTACATCTGACTGTAATGTATAGAGACGCATATTTGAAATTGCTAAACATGAATTGTATGAAGTCCATGAAGCTCCTTTGTACGTCTGACTCTGTAATGTACAGAGGACGCACATTGTGTTGTACATTTGGAACTTTGAATGATTGATGCAAGGTCGGTGAAGATATGGGTCGTGTATGCAGAGACAGATTTTCACAAACCTTGTGAAGCATGTTTCATTACTGCTTAAAGTAAACCCACCTAAGCAGGTTCCAAATCATTTAGTCTGATGGTGGGAAGTCCTTTAGTATAGCTCTCCTATCTGCACCTAATCTTTATTCTATCCCCTCATTTAACCCTGTGATGAGCCCACTTCTATGCCCATAGGTTGTTGTCCAAATTTTTGAAAATGATAAGGAATATGAGTAGTTTGTAATCTTCTTAACCCACGTGCTTACATACAGGGGAAGCATCATGTAAAAAACAGCCAACATAGAGAACCTAAGGATGTTAGTGAGGCAATGAATAGATTCATCTGTCCAAATATCTTTTAAATGTTGTGATAGTACCTGTCTCAACTACCCCCTCTGGCAGCTCATTCCATACATTCCGCCACCATATGTGTGAAAAAGTTGCCCCTTATATTCCTATTAAATCTCTGGTTCCCCTCTCACCTTAAACCTATGTCCTCTGGTTCTTGATTTCCTTAGCCTGGGTGAAAGATTCTGTGAATTTATCCTACCTATTCCTCTCATAACCTTATACATCCCCATAAGATTATCTTTCCTCCTCTTGCACTCCAAGGAATGAACTCCTAGTCTGCTCAAACTTTCCCTACAGCTCAGTCCTCGATATAAATCCTTATATATCTTCTCTGCGCCCTTTCCAGGTTAACAACATATTCCCCATAACAGGGTGACCAAAATTGAACACAATGCACCAAATGTGGCCTCAACAATGTCTTGTACAACTGAAACATAACCTCCAAACGTTTATACTCAATTGTCTGACTGATGAAGGCCAATGAGTCGAAAGCCTTCTTGACCACCCCATCTACAGTAGCTGCAATAACCATACCAGGAGACTTGGAAGTGATGAATCTTTTGACTTCCCAAACCCTTTCCATCAACTACAGGTCACATCTGGAGTCCAAAACGATAATATTTATTTCCTTGTTTGAGTGATTTAGACTTTAGAGATACAGCGCGGAAACAGGCACTTCAGCCCACTGAGACCGCGCTGACCACCGATCCACACCACCATACATTAACACTATCCTATCCTACACATTAGGGACAAGTTACAATTTACAATTTTACTAAAGCAGATTAACCTTCAAAACCTGTGCCTCTTTAGGGTATGGGAGGAAATGCGAGCACCCGGATAAAACCCATGTGGTCACAAGGAGAATGTACAAACTTTGAACAGACAGCACCCGGTCAGGTTCAAACCCTGGAGTCTGGCACAGTAACGCAACTCCACCACAGTAAAGCAACTCTACCACTGCGCCACTGCGCCGCCCCAAATTTCTACTGTCCCACTCCAAATCTCCATTGATCTCCAACGATATTTAAGAAGCATCATCATTGCTGGTTGTAAATATTTAAATTTGCCCGCTGACATCACTTTAGCAGTACCTTCACCAGCAGTTCAAGGAGGCAGGACATCGCCAATTTCCCATGAGCAATAGGCAATGGGCAAGGCCTTGTTGGAGACAACCAAATATGAAAAATTGATTAAAGAGAATACAAGTTCCTAAAATTCATAAACTCAAAGATGGAAAAGAACAGCCGATGTTCAGGTACATCGCCACCATTTTAACGTGCAAGGCTTGCATTGCCGTGACTTGGAGATTTATGGCCCTGCCTTAATTATCATTGCAACAAAATCCTAGAACTTGCTACTGCAGGAGAATATTCACAAGGAGGCAATAATTCCATTCGCTGGCTTCTTGCTGCTGTATGAAGTGTAATTAAGAAAGCATTATTATTGCTGATCTTGCTGTTGGCAAGCACATTCTGTATCCTACAAATTAGTAACCGGACTGAAACAGAGTTTGGAACATCATCCAGTCACATTTTTAAGATGAAGATTTCTAAATGGAAAGCATTTGCAATAGCTTGCCAATTTGAAATAGGGTGGCAGTGCTAAAGCACAGCCTGGTTGCCTCAATGTCCCTATCAAAGGGACTTGAGGGTCGCCATTGACTAACACCAACAATAGGTGTAAGAAGGAACTGAAGATGCTAGTTTATACCGAAGATAGACACAAAATGCTGGAGTAACTCAACTGGTCAGGCAGCATCTCTGGAGAAAAGGAATTGGTGACGTTTTGGGCCGGAACCCTTCTTCAGATTTAATAGGATTCTTTATTAAGTTAAAAACTCACAGTGTCAAAACAGCCTTTTCTTAATCCACAAGGCCACACAGACACTCTACAAAATACCACACCAGTCAATGCTATGACATTGCTGAGAGGCAGCTGGTCACATGATACAATTTCTTGATTAGTAAAGGCATCTAAGGTTATGGGCAGAAGGCAGGAGAATGGGGTCGAGAGGAAAAAATAGATCACCCATAATTGAACGTCGGAGCGGACTTGATGGGTTGAATGGCCTTACTATGAACCTCTGTCTTATGGCCTTATGGTCTTTTACAGTGGATTCAACAAAAATTACTGTGCCACATTTGTTACAGATGTGATTTCATTATGGAGATAATTAAAATGCGATGCAGTGCAAACACAGGATTTAATGAGCATTTTGCACATTTCAAGTTGAAGTTTTTAATTGCTGAATTTGCTGCTTGTAACCACTAACTCTGCTCAGCATGGCATTGTTCCAACTTGTGTTGCTGCACATGTACCGCACCATCAGTTAATTGCCCTTACTTTCTTCAATGAACAAGGGGTTTGTTGGATCATGCATTAAGCCACAGGAAGTCTCAGAGCTTATCTGACAACACCCCAATACCAATTTTCAAAGCTTTTCTATGCTTGGGGCTTTCACTGCAGTTAATTTTGCAAGAATTCTATGGCAATGTAATTGCCTTTGGCTGCACCCTGCCGTTATTCCATCCAAGATATGCAAAGAAACATCTATGCATTGGTTTTCTCAATTACTGAAGAGACTAGTGAGAGTCTGCACGTCAAACACCTTTGAATAATTTCAGGTTGTGTGGTTTTCAGTGCTGAGGTCAGGGCTAATTGGACAGGAACAGAGCAATCAATTCCAAGTTTTCTGAATGTGGAAGAAGGAACTGCAGATGCTGGTTTAAACTGAAGATAGACACAAAAAGCTGGAGTAACTCAGCGGGGCAGGCAGCATCTCTGGAGAGAAAGAATGGGTGATATTTTGGGTCGAGACCCTCAGAAGCTGAGTTACTCCAGCTTTTTGTTTCTATCCAAGTTTTCTGAAGTTCCTCTTGGCTGCACACATTTTTTGAAAAAGATGACAAACTGACCTTTCCTTCTCTCTTCGCAGGTAGATGTGAAAGATTCCCCTAATGGTACGTTCTGAGGAAGAGCAAGGGAGTTCTCCCTGTGTCACGGCTAATAGCTAGCCTTCAAACAACATCACTTAAAATGATAGTCTGGCCATTGTCTCATCATTTGGGTGACCATGCTGGGCTCAAACTAGCGGCAGCACTTCCCACAGTGCGATGTAAATTACATTTCAAAAGATCTCCATTGACGATAGCACAGATGGGATATGGTGAGTTTAGTGAAAGCCATTCGTGCTCTTTCTATCTTTGCAGCAATAAGCTTGCTCAACTTTTCCGAAATGAAAATACAGATGCAAGTTGCCATCAAATGTTTTTACTGATGTTAACATATGGTGGGGAAAAATAAATTCCTCAGATGGCAGAAAGATGCCAATAGCAGAGGAGAATCCATTTCGGGGAATGAAAATACTTATCATTTCCCTGCACATTCACTCACTTTCACTTACTACAATCCATCATACTGGTCATAGATAAAATTAAAGCAGCTTTTGCAATTTAGACAAAGTTTTAGTTTAATTTAGTTTAGAGATACAGCGCAGATAAAAAAGGCCCTTCGGCCCACCATACATTAACACTATCCGACACACTAGGGACAATTTACAATTTTTTACCAAAGCCAATTAAGCTACAAACCTGTACATCTTTGAAGAGTGGGAGGAAACCGGAGCACCTGGGGAAAACCCATGCAGTCATGTGGAGAACGTACAAACTCCATACAGACAGGATCCGTAGTCAGGATCGAACCAGGGTCTCTGGCGCTGTAAGGCAGCAGCTTTACTGATGCACCAATGTGTCGCCCTTTAATTCTCCAGTGTCCGGTTCTGGCAAATTTGTATTATTATTTGGATCAATACCTGATCTAAATGTCAATATGCATACATTTTATCAATAGCTTTAGTTCCATACATTTTTTAACAAATGTTAAAATCTGTCCTCATTTACACCACAATCATAATTCAATAGCAATAATCTCATTAATTAATATATTTGAAAAGTCCGGGAGCAGAGCAAGGACGCCCGTTGGCTGAGCAGTAAAGTAAGTGCTAATCACAGTTGAGCAGGCAGTTTAAAAAGAGCGCCAAAAGGAAGCTAGTAGGCAATTTGAAAAGTCCGGGAGCAGAGCAAGGACGCCCGTTGGCTGAGCAGTAAAGTAAGTGCTAATCACAGTTGAGCAGGCAGTTTAAAAAGAGCGCCAAAAGGAAGCTAGTAGGCAATTTGAAAAGTCCGGGAGCAGAGCAAGGACGCCCGTTGGCTGAGCAGTAAAGTAAGTGCTAATCACAGTTGAGCAGGCAGTTTAAAAAGAGCGCCAAAAGGAAGCTAGTAGGCAATTTGAAAAGTCCGGGAGCAGAGCAAGGACGCCCGTTGGCTGAGCAGTAAAGTAAGTGCTAATCACAGTTGAGCAGGCAGTTTAAAAAGAGCGCCAAAAGGAAGCTAGTAGGCAATTTGAAAAGTCCGGGAGCAGAGCAAGGACGCCCGTTGGCTGAGCAGTAAAGTAAGTGCTAGTTTAAGTGAGAAGTCAGGTAAATTGGACAATCAGGCAATTTAATTGGTGATATAAGTAATACTTGCAAAAGGGTGCAGCCCAGTGAGGGAAGTGCCCAGTGAGGGAAGTGCCCAGTGAGGGAAGTGCCCAGTGAGGGAAGTGCCCAGTGAGGGAAGTGCCCAGTGAGGGAAGTGCCCAGTGAGGGAAGTGCCCAGTGAGGGAAGTGCCCAGTGAGGGAAGTGCCCAGTGAGGGAAGTGCCCAGTGAGGGAAGTGCCCAGTGAGGGAAGTGCCCAGTGAGGGAAGTGCCCAGTGAGGGAAGTGCCCAGTGAGGGAAGTGCCCAGTGAGGGAAGTGCGAGTCTTTGGCTGCGAGTCTTCGGTGAGGAGGATACGATTGTTTTAAGCCAGAGCTGGTTATAGGCACAAGGTGATGGCGGAAAAGTTGGTGCGGTGTGTTTCCTGCAGGATGTGGGAAGACAGGGACGTCGCTGGAGCTTCTGGGAGCTACACCTGCAAGAACTGTGTCCAGGTGCAGCTCCTGAAGGGACGTGTGGTGGAGTTGGAGAGGCAGTTGGATGACCTCAGGGCCATCCGAGAATGCGAGAGTTTCCTCGACAGGACCTATTGTGAGGCTGTCACGCCAAGGGTCCAGGTCGAGCGAAGGTGGGAGACTGTTTCAGGGGGGAGTGGACGTGGACTACAGGAGACCCCAGTGGCTGTGCCTATTGCAAATAGGTATACCCTCTTGGGAACTGTCGGGGCAGAAGACGTTTCCAGTCCGAGTGGCGGACCTGTTGGCAAGGATACTCGACAGGGGAGACCGAAGTCTGGAAGAGCCGTAGTGGTCGGTGACTCCATAGTCCGAGGGACGGACAGAAGATTCTGTGGCAGCAGGAGGGACTTGAGGATGGTCTGTTGCCTCCCTGGTGCCAGGGTTCAACACATCACAGACCGGCTTCAGAAAATCCTAGTGAGGGAAGGCGATCAACCTGAAGTCGTTGTGCACGTGGGCACGAATGACGTCGGGCGGAAGAGGAAGGAGGTGCTACAGCGGGAGTTTAGAGAGTTGGGGAAAGCACTGAGAAGTAGGACGTCGAAGGTAGTTATCTCTGGACTGCTACCGGTACCTCGTGCTGGTGAGGCCAGGAACAGAGAGATAGAGGGTATGAATTTATGGCTGAGGGGCTGGTGCAGAGAGCAGGGATTTAGATTTCTGGACCACTGGGATCTCTTCTGGGCTAGGGGTGACTTGTACAAAAGGGACGGGTTGCATCTTAACAGCAGGGGGACAAACATTCTGGCAGGCAGGTTTGCTAGTGTGACACCTGTGGCTTTAAACTAAGTAGTGGGGGGGAGGGGTTAACAAATTGTGAATATGAAGATGAGGTAAAAGGGAATACAGGAGATATTGCAAAAGACTCTCGGAAGAATGGGAACAGAAGTTCTAGAGGGGAAAAGAAATTAAGGGCAGGGCCAATTGTGAACGATGTGAGAGGGGAGGTAAATACAGAAGTTAAAGTGTTGTACTTAAATGCGCGTAGTATAAAAAATAAAGTGGATGAGCTTGAGGCTCAGTTAGTCATGGGCAAGTATGATGTTGTAGGGATCACTGAGACATGGCTACAAGAGGACCAGGGCTGGGAACTGAATATTCAGGGGTATACAACGTATAGAAAAGACAGACAGGTGGGCAGAGGGGGTGGGGTTGCTCTGATGGTAAGGAATGATATTCATTCCCTTGCAAGGGGTGACATAGAATCAGGAGATGTTGAATCAGTATGGATAGAAATGAGAAATTGTAAGGGTAAAAAGACCCTAATGGGAGTTATCTATAGGCCCCCAAACAGTAGCCTCGACATAGGGTGCAAGTTGAATCAGGAGATAAAATTGGCGTGTCAAAAATGTAATGCTACAGTGGTTATGGGAGATTTCAACATGCAGGTAGACTGGGAAAATCAGGTTGGAAATGGACCCCAGGAAAGAGAGTTTGTAGAGTGCCTTCGAGATGGATTCTTAGAACAGCTTGTACTGGAGCCTACCAGGGAGAAGGCAATTCTGGATTTAGTGTTGTGTAATGATCCTGATCTGATAAGGGGACTAGAGGTAAAAGAACCATTAGGAGGCAGTGATCACAACATGATAAGTTTTACTCTGCAAATGGAAAGGCAGAAGGGAAAATCGGAAGTGTCGGTATTACAGTATAGCAAAGGGGATTACAGAGGCATGAGGCAGGAGCTGGCCAAAATTGATTGGAATGAGGCCCTAGCAGGGAAGACGGTAGAACAGCAATGGCAGGTATTCCTGGGAATAATGCAGAGGTTGCAGGATCAATTTATTCCAAAGAGGTGGAAAGACTCTAAGGGGAGTAAGAGACACCTGTGGCTGACAAGAGAAGTCAGGGACAGCATAAAAATTAAGGAGAGGAAGTATAACATAGCAAAGAAGAGTGGGAAGACAGAGGATTGGGACTCTTTTAAAGAGCAACAAAAGTTAACTAAAAAGGCAATACGGGGAGAAAAGATGAGGTACGAGGGTAAACTAGCCAATAATATAAAGGAGGATAGCAAAAGTTTTTTTAGGTATGTGAAGAGGAAAAAAATAGTCAAGGCAAATGTGGGTCCCTTGAAGACAGAAGCAGGGGAATTTATTATGGGAAACAAAGAAATGGCAGACGAGTTAAACCGTTACTTTGGATCTGTCTTCACTGAGGAAGATACACACAATCTCCCAAATGTTCTAGGGGCCGGAGAACCTAGGGTGATGGAGGAACTGAAGGAAATCCACATTAGGCAGGAAATGGTGTTGGGTAGACTGATGGGACTGAAGGCTGATAAATCCCCAGGGCCTGATGGTCTGCATCCCAGAGTACTTAAGGAGGTGGCTCTAGAAATAGTGGAAGCATTGGAGATCATTTTTCAATGTTCTATAGATTCAGGATCAGTTCCTGTGGATTGGAGGATAGCAAATGTTATCCCACTTTTTAAGAAAGGAGGGAGAGAGAAAACGGGTAATTATAGACCAGTTAGTCTGACATCAGTGGTGGGGAAGATGCTGGAGTCAATTATAAAAGACGAAATTGCTGAGCATTTGGATAGCAGTAACGGGATCATTCCGAGTCAGCATGGATTTACGAAGGGGAAATCATGCTTGACAAATCTACTGGAATTTTTTGAGGATGTAACTAGGAAAATTGACAAGGGAGAGTCAGTGGATGTGGTGTACCTCGACTTTCAGAAAGCCTTCGACAAGGTCCCACATAGGAGATTAGTGGGCAAAATTAGGGCACATGGTATTGGGGGTAGGGTACTGACATGGATAGAAAATTGGTTGACAGACAGAAAGCAAAGAGTGGGGATAAATGGGTCCCTTTCGGAATGGCAGGCAGTGACCAGTGGGGTACCGCAAGGTTCGGTGCTGGGACCCCAGCTATTCACGATATACATTAATGACTTAGACGAAGGGATTAAAAGTACCATTAGCAAATTTGCAGATGATACTAAGTTGGGGGGTAGTGTGAATTGTGAGGAAGATGCAATAAGGCTGCAGGGTGACTTGGACAGGTTGTGTGAGTGGGCGGATACATGACAGATGCAGTTTAATGTAGATAAGTGTGAGGTTATTCACTTTGGAAGTAAGAATAGAAAGGCAGATTATTATCTGAATGGTGTCAAGTTAGGAGGAGGGGGAGTTCAACGAGATCTGGGTGTCCTAGTGCATCAGTCAATGAAAGGAAGCATGCAGGTTCAGCAGGCAGTGAAGAAAGCCAATGGAATGTTGGCCTTCGTAACAAGAGGAGTTGAGTATAGGAGCAAAGAGGTCCTTCTACAGTTGTACCGGGCCCTGGTGAGACCGCACCTGGAGTACTGTGTGCAGTTTTGGTCTCCAAATTTGAGGAAGGATATTCTTGCTATGGAGGGCGTGCAGCGTAGGTTCACTAGGTTAATTCCCGGAATGGCGGGACTGTCGTATGTTGAAAGGCTGGAGCGATTGGGCTTGTATACACTGGAATTTAGAAGGATGAGGGGGGATCTTATTGAAACATATAAGATAATTAGGGGATTGGACACATTAGAGGCAGATAACATGTTCCCAATGTTGGGGGAGTCCAGAACAAGGGGCCACAGTTTGAGAATAAGGGGTAGGCCATTTAGAACGGAGATGAGGAAGAACTTTTTCAGTCAGAGGGTGGTGAAGGTGTGGAATTCTCTGCCTCAGAAGGCAGTGGAGGCCAGTTCGTTGGATGCTTTCAAGAGAGAGCTGGATAGAGCTCTTAAGGATAGCGGAGTGAGGGGGTATGGGGAGAAGGCAGGAACGGGGTACTGATTGAGAGTGATCAGCCATGATCGCATTGAATGGCGGTGCTGGCTCGAAGGGCTGAATGGCCTACTCCTGCACCTATTGTCTATTGTCTATTGTCTATTGTCTATTGTCTATTGACCCCATTTTCTGTTACTCTTGCATTTCAATTTCCTTAAATTATTTTAGCAATGCACTGCCATCTTTCTCCATTGATGTACCACACATTTGATGCCCTCCAATATGGTATAAGCACAAAATGCAGCCAAATTGTTCCTTTTCATCCACCACTGGGCCTGTACTCGCTGGAATTTAGAAGAATGAGGGGGGACCTCATTGAAATATACCGAATAGTGAAAGGCTTGGATAGAGTGGATGTTTCAGACCCCGGAGAGAGCTGTTAAAACTGAGGATGAGATCTTGTACCACGGCAGGTGCTTAGGTCAAACATCTGCTTACCTTGTAACAGGAAATGATAACAAATAATTGTAGATTCCAAAAATCGGAACAGAAAATGCTGAAAACACTCAATAGGCAGGTTGTAGTATCCATGGATAGAGAAAGACGGTTTCAGGTGAAATTTGAGCAACAACTGTGAAAACAAAAGTTAGTTTTTAGATGTAGAGGAGGGTGGCTTGGGATAATAGGGATGTATGCGGTAGGTTTGGGCCAATATTGTTGTGAGCATGAGTTATTAATGAGGAGGTTGACGGGTGAAAAAGAAGCATGTGATGTTGCATCTAGTGGGTCGGTGTGTGCTAATTCAGTGGGGAAAATGAGTCAATATTACTTACGACAAAAGTGGCCAGTTCTTCTCTGCTCAGCATCGCATCTATGAGTGGGCTCTCAAGCATACAGACAGGAAAATGAACTGACAGTTGAAACCCAAGACATGTTAAAGAGAGCAAAGTGGAAGAAACTCAGTGGGACAAGCAGCATCTCTGGAGAGAAGGAATTGGGTGACCTTTTGGGTCTTGACCCAAAAGTCGGAAGAAGGGTCTCGACCCGAAACATCACCCATTCTTTCTCTCCAGAGATGCTGCCTGTTCCGCTAAGTTACTCCAGCATTTTGTGTCCATCTTCGATTTAAACCAGCATCTGCAGTTCCTTCCTACGCAAAGTGGAAGCAGGTTTGTTAAAAGATCCTGAAATGCTTTGAAGATCCATTTTATAGAGACCTTTATTGAACTGCATGTCTCTGGCTGTGTAAGGTAGCAGATTCAATGGAGAAGACTCCTTTCCTTCACAGGAAGGATTTCTGACTCTCTTTTGAGGAGCCAGTGATCAGTAGCCCTTACATTGATATACAAAAAAGTCAATTGTTTGCTTTAGCACAATCCCTTACTGTTTGCTGGGCAAAGAGGAAACAGTTGAGTCCCAGATATACAAAAATTCCTGATAACTTTAGTGAGTTTGGATGAGGTTTTTCTGCTACCTCAGCATCCAAGCTGTTCAATGAAGAAAATGAAAATCATAAATGTGGCCAACTCATTGGGAAAACTGTTAACATTAGGACAAGAACTATTTTCATAGATCTGGAACACATTGTACAATGTTTCCAGTTGTGCTTTAATTATATGATGACAGTTACTGTATACATTTTATAACAGCTAATCTATTCCATTGACCCAAGAAACAATATCATGCAGTTAATACACATTAACTCACCAGTGTTGTTCCACTGAGGGTCTCTTTCATGAACATTAATTAATTGCAATGAGACAAGACTTTATTTTTGCTGAGGTGAATGATCACCTTTCTGGACTGTAGATAGATCATTAATAATTTCACCACAAGCATCTAAATTTTACTGACATTGCTCTCATCAGATTTGTATTACCAGCAACCTATTGTGCAAAAAATAAGACACGAAATGCTGGATTGACTCAATTCAACTCATCGGGTCAGGCAGCATCTCTGGAGAACACGGATAAGTGACATTACTTGGTTGGGTCCATTATTCGGGAGTCTGATGAAAGGTCCCGACCCAAAACATCACCTAATCATGTTCTCCGTGATGCCTGACCCACTGAGTTACTCCAGCACTTTGCAGTTTCTCGTTTCTACTGTGCAAATCTGACCATCAGATCATCAGATCACTCTGGCCAGCCTGCAGGCAGAGAGTGAAGTGTGAGGCACCAACATAGAGAGTAACACAGCAGTGGTCTGAGGAGGCTGAGGGTCTACTACAGGGCTGGCTTGAATTGGTGGACTGGAATATGTTCAAGCCACCTCATCTACCTCAGTTGTCACTGGTTTCATCAAAAAATGTTCTGACAAAAACAATTAGGTTCTATCCTAACCAGACATTTTGGATGAACAGGGAGATGAACTCTCTGTTAAAGTCCCAGATCCAAGGCTTTCAAGAAGGATGGCTCCGCTCTGTACGAGAAGGCCAAGTCTGATCTCCACATGGCAATTCGGGAAGCCAAGAGAGAATTCCAAAACAAGCTAAAGATTCAATTCAATCAAGCGAATGCCAAGCTACTGTGGCAGGGTCTGGATACCACCATGAACTACAAGCCAAAATTGGCAATGATAAATCTCTACCAGGTGAGCTCAGTGCCTTTTATACTTCCCTGCCTTGGGAGAAAAAATTGTGTCAAATCACCTTATCCATGCCCTTCTGAAAACATTCTTTAATGATCTTCGGATCCCTTTTATTTAATATCAATCTCTCTTTTCTTTTATTTCTTTTAAAGTTGTTGCCTGATTGTTAAGCCTGTCTGACCACACCATTTCTCCGTTGTGTAGGTTTACTTTACAATCTCTCCTTTATTCTTGTAATTCTTATAAATAATTATTTTAAACAGATTCCAAATATCCTCTATTATTCTGTGTTTTATTATCAAGCAATAGTCTTTTGACTTCTGATCAATTTCTGTCCAGGATGGCTGGATTGATAAGCACAGGAAGGATAATCTTAGTCCGCCTTAACCAACCTGATCTCCCGGTGGCTGAGCACTTCAACTCCCCCTCCCACTCCCAGTCTGACCTTTCTGTCATGGGCCTCCTCCAGTGCCATAGTGAGGCCCACCGGAAATTGGAGGAACAGCACCTCGTATTTCGCTTGGGCAGATTGCAGCCCAGTGGTATGAACAATGACTTCTCCACCTTTAGATAGTTCCTCTGTCCCTCTCTTCTCCGCCCCCCCCCCTCCACCCCAGTTCTCCCTCTAACTTCCTGTCTCCACCTATATCCTTACTTTGTCCCGCCCCCCTGACATCAGTCTGAAGCAGGGTCCCGACCCGAAACGTCACCCATTCCCTCTCTCCTGAGATGCTGCCTGACCTGCTGAGTTACTCCAGCATTTTGTGAATAAATACCTTCGATTTGTACCAGCATCTGCAGTTATTTTCTTACATAATCTTATCCTTAATCAGTAACAGTAAAGCTACAACATTACAGTGCCCATGCATTTTAGAAATCGAGCACAAAATGCAACTAGCACAGTATTTGCAATTTGCTTCATGCTGAGCAGCACAGAAAATGGCAGCACCCAGAGTAGATCTGTTCACTTACCAATGGTGGCGAGTGAGTCAAATGCAAAATCATTGAGTGTATAGATGCACTTCACATTCAGCCCCTCTGCTTTACAGCAACTGCCACTGACACCAGGAATGCATTGCCATTGATTTGCGTGGAGTTGATGTCCTTGATTAAAATGTAATTGGCAGTAAATGGCCAGTATGAAGCATAGATCATGCAACGTGGTAAAATGACAGAGTCGAAAGAAAGGTTCCGACCCAAAATGTCACCCATTCCTTTTCTCCAGAGATGCTGTCTGACCTGTTGAGTTACTCCGGCATTTGTGTCCATCGTCGATATAAACCAGCGTCTGCAGTTTCATTCCTGGACATGGAAAAATGTTATTGAGCCCACCAGATCCATACTACCCATGAAGCACCCATTTACACCTATCCTGCACTATTCCATTTTATTTTGCTCACATTCCCTTCAACCTCCCCCAGATCTTCGTGCTCACCTACAAATCAAGACAAAAGCCAATTGCCGTTGTGAACAAAAAAGCATAGGAGATGAATGCAGGCAGCAGGGTGGAAATTTTGATTTGGACCCGCCTGTTTAATCTCACCGGAGAGATTATACTGCTACTGCAGGATAGTAAGTAACTGAATGCATCACTTTCATGAAAATGCATACTCACTTATAGCTCTTGCTGACCACAAAAATGTTTTAACTTTACTACATTTCCATTTACTTGGGTAATAAATGCATGAAGGATGTTAAAATTCACATTATTTAATTCTCTCTGAATCCAAAATTACAGCTGCTCGCATGTTTATTAATTGGCAACCTCGAGTAGGCCTAAAAAAAAAAAAACTGCTGGAGGAACTCAGCAGGCCAGGCAGCATTCATGGAGGGAAATAGGCAGTTGATGTTTCGGATCATGACCTTTCTTCAGGCTATGACTACATGTGGCCTCCCCAAATGTCTTTGAGGGACGGAGAGGAGGGTGTGACCAAAGTATCTGCGAATAGGAGAGTGATATGTTCATGTGTGGTCATGTGGCAGTGCAATCTGCTGAGGCGTAGTAATTCTATCTTTGTTGCTCACGTGGTTTAACTCCTGCAGGGTGGCGAACTGCCCATTGAGGGATATCCCTATGGCCAGTGAAGGCAGCAATCCGTTCCCAAATTACATTTCATTGCTCCTTGAGATGCTGCAACATCTCTCTGGACATCTAGCTGTTGCTGGTTGCTTCAGTAAAACAAAGGTCAGGTTCTTGCTTGGATCAGGGTGAAAATGCATGGATAGATGAAGACGCTGTGTAACTTCATTCTGTGGTTCCAACTGTGCTTCCACTGGAGTGGACTCCTACTGCAGTGGACACGAAGAGAAGGATTTGACTGTCCTTTTTGGGAATACTTGTGGCCTTCAGAGAGACACTTGCAGTATCCTGGTTCTGGATAACTTGGTGTGAGAGAGTGGAAATAGACTCCTCCATGCTTGTCCAGCATTTGTTGTGGTGGGACTGAGGGCACACTCACCATCTCATTGTCAAGAAGGCTGTCCAACCCTGGGCTTCATCCCTAAACGTTGTTCTCTTATCATGTATCTATACACTGTAAATTGATTGGTTGTCATCATGTATTGACTTTCTGCTGACTGGTTAGCACACAACGAAAAGCTTTTCCTAAATTCCTGCACAAGCTTTTCACTGTACCTTGGTATACGTGACAATAAACTGAACCAACTAAATAAACTAATAAACTAATAAACTAAACCAACCAAACTAAACTAAACTAATCCGGTACCTCCAGCAAATTGAGATGCTTGGAGTCATCCTCTTTTGAGCCATACAATGAGCACCCTACCAAGGTCATTATCAAGACTGATAATTTCATCCCACAGTTCCGATTTCTGAGCTGGTGTTGTCGGGTCTCAGGCACAATCACAATGTGCAAACTATTGACTTCATCTTTCTCTTTAATGTGCACTTGTGCATCAGGCAGGATGAATCAAGGAGCTCTCACCAGCAGCTCATTGATCAAGCTTTGCTACCAGTATGTGTGTCCTTGCTATCAAGAGATTCAAGATTCAAGATTCAAGATAGCTTTATTTGTCATCCAATATTGGACAAAATTCAGTCACCCACAGTCCAACAATAAAAGCATTAAATAAGCATTAAAATTACACAACCCCAAAAAACCCCCAAAACACAGTCCAACAATAAAAGCATTAAATAGGCATTCAAATTACACAACCCCAAAAACCCCCAAAACACAGTCCAACAATAAAAGCATTAAATGCATTAAATCAGTGCATATTCAAAATGTACGTTGAAAGCCGATATTCTTGTGGGATTGGTACACAGTAATGTGAGTCGTGTATCTTGAAAAAAACAAAATAGGCCCACTTGTTCAAATAGCGAAAATTAACTTAATACTTCAGGCAATTTTGGAAGTGTTCTGAAGAAAAACCTATGGGATTCATCAATATAGCACAGCCAAGAGACTTAATGCCCAATTCCCATGCATTTGTGTTTGTACGGTTCTGAATAATGGACAACTAGCAATTTGTTTGATATAAATACCACATTAAATATAAAATAGATACAATTACAATATTAAAATTACAATATTAAATAGTTTAGAAGAGTTGAACATTGCTTTCTTATTTCAGCATTTGTTGCCATGAAGAAAATATATCTAATTGCACAAAATTCAGCAGCAGGTACGGCAGCCCGGTGGCGCAACGGTAGAGTTGCTGTCTTACAGTGAATGCAACGCTAGAGACCAGGGTTCGATCCCAACCATGGTGCTGTCTGTACGGAGTTTGTACGTTCTCCCCGTGATCTGCGTGGGTTTCCTCCAAGATTTTCGGTTTCCTCCCACACTCCAAAGACGTACAGGTTTGTAGGTTAATTGGCTTGGTAAATGAAAAATTGTCCCTAGTGGGTGTAGGATAGTGCAAATGTGCGGGGATCGCTGGTCGGCGCAGACCCGGTGGGCCGAAAGGTCTGTTTCCGCGCTGTATCTCTAAACTAAGGTAAGTTGAACCTTAAACTTTGTGTTTAGCAAGGGAATTTGGTATTCAGCTCAGTCTTCCACTGACAACATGTTACTTAAACCATAGATTCCTTGTTTATTATTGATTCAAGATGGTTCATTAACACTATTTTTTCATGTAAATAATACTCTTCTGTTCAATTCTTTCTTCTCCTCAAGTTTCCTGTCGATATTAAATCTTCTCAGCTCTTCTCTCTTCTTGTGGTTCTCTGGTTCCAAGTTACAACTTTACCAATGGCCGTATCGATTCCTCACCAGATCGTGTGTGAAAATGCCCCGTTGGAACATATTTGTGTTTTCTTTCCTTTGGGAACTCCGTGAGTTGTTAGCATTAAATTGTCTAATATAGGAAGGATGTCATTAAGCTGAAAGAGTGCAGACGATATTTAAGAGGATGCTGCCAGGACGAGCTATCGGGAGAGATAAGGCAAGCTATTGGAGAGATTGGGCAAGCTAGGATTTGATTCCTTGGAGCATGGGAGGCTAAGGGATGATCTTGTAGAGGTGTCCAAACTCTTGAGGGGAATTAATAGGGTGAATGCACAGTCTTTTACTCAGGGTAGGGTAATCAGGAACTAGAGAACACACGGTTTGAGATAAGAGGGGAAAGATTTAATAGGAACCTGAGGTGCAATTTTTTCACTTACAGGATGGAAGGTAAATTAAATGAGCTGTCAAAGGAGGTAGATGAGGCAGGAAAAAAATAGCATTGAAAAGACACTTGACAGGTACATGGATAGGAAAGGTTTAGAGGGATATGGGCCAAATCCAGGTAAATGGGTCCAGCTTAGAGGGGGCATCTTGATTGCTATAGTCAAGTTGGTCTGATGGGCCCTATTTTCAGTGTTATATTCATTTGCCACAACATGACTGTGATTTGCCATTAAGTCTTAGATGGGTGGATATCAAGTCAGTGCCTAAATTGCAGTGTGGAATATCAATGCTCAGCACATGGTATAGCTGGATGGAGATGTTTTGGAGTGCAAAAGAGACTGCATATTACATCAATAAAATTAAATCACTTACAGGCATAACAGATTACCCTGCCATTGCTTTGCTGCAGATGGGCTCCATCTGCTACACAGCTCTGCTAGAATCAGCAGTAGGACTGACCAAAGTTGGAAATTGTACAGCGGTAGAGCGGTCGTAAATGCGTACAAATAATTGAAATTCTAGTCAGAGCAGTGACATACAGGGTTATTTCAGATTAATTACAGACAGCACCTGGGTCCTATATCCTGGCCAATTTCACACCATGTTACATGCACAGCACAAATTGTACATGATTCATTAAGAATAGGAGAGCTCTGAAAAAATTAGTTCTGTTATTGACAGACACAATTTGATATGCACTTGTTAATTTTTACTTACATTTCTTTTCTCCTTTCTTACTTCCATTTTGTAACCTGTCTGTCACAAATAAATAATATTTAAGTTATAGAGACAAAATAATTAATAATAGCTATTGTCTTTACCTGTGTAAGAAATTTGCTCCATCCAGTGTTTTGGTTCAATTAGGATAGGTACCTTTGATCTAATTTCTTTTTTGCCATCTATTCCACAGCAATGGATTGTTATTTATGATTCTAAGTTTATCTGTCAACTTTTCTTTCCTTCTCGTCCAATATAAAAGGATTGATTCCTTGACCAGAACTTGACCTTATGAACCACAATAGCCCTTGTAGGAAGGAGCTGCAGATGCTGGCTTACACCAAAGATAGACACAAATGCTGGAGTAACTCAGCGGGTCAGGCAACATCTCTGGAGTGGTTGATGTTTCGGATCAAGACCCTTCTTCCGACAGTCTGAAGTGGGGTGTCGACCCGAAACGTCACCTATCCTTTCCTCCAGAAATGCTGCCTGACCCGCTGAGTTACTCCAGCGTTCTGTGTCTGCCTTTTGATTCCTCTCTGATAAGTGACCAATAATTGTCAGGCTTGGCACACTGGTTGTCAGGAATCGGGATTTTAAATCAAGGCAAACTTTTTTTCTTGGTAACCCAGAAGATAAGAAGGTAAATTCTACTTGCTACTCTAACCAAGATAACTTAACTCCAGATGAACACAATGCAAATTATTCCTTCAAGACATCAAGTGTATTTCTTTGCCTCCACAGATGCTACCTGGCTCACCAAGTTCCTTCCGCAGTTTATTTTTTACACCAGATTCTAAAATCTGTAGTCACTTGTGCCTTCATAAACCCATTGCAAATTAACAATGGAATCTTCCTATTGGGCATTCTTAGCTCCTCCGAGATTAACTTACTCAGACCTCAATGTAGACGTAGCTGTGGAGTTCAAAACAACACAGATGCCCAAAATACATAAGCTGGGCTATTTCTAAATGGCATTATTCAACACACTGAACCAAATCCTTCAACTCCTTTCTGGGATATTAAATATCCTTTAAGCTCTACTGAAATCATGGTTTTCACTATGAGTGCAGAGAAGATTTACAAGGACGTTGCCAGGACTTGAGGGCCTGAGCTTTGAGAGGTTGGGAAGGCTAGGACAGTCTTCCTTGGAGCCTAGGAGGATAAGGGGTGATCTTATAGATGTGTATAAAATCATGAGAGGAATAGATAGGAAATATACAGAATCTTTAACCCAGAGTAGGGGAATCAAGAATCAAAGGGCATATGTTTAAAGTGAAAGGAGAAATATGTAATAGGAATCTATGCGGCTACTTCTTCACATAGAAGGTGATGGATATATGAAATGAGTTTCCATAGAAGGTAGTTGAGGCAGAAACTATAACACCATTTAAAATACATTTGGACAGGTACATGAATAGGAAAGGTTTAGATGGATATGAGCCAAACATGGACAGATGGGACTAGTGTAGATGGGGCACTTTAATCGGCATGGGCAAGTTGGCCTTAAGAGCCAGTTTCCGTGTTGTGTGACTCTATGACTATAAGAACCACTGTGACCATGAGGTATTAAATTCTGAAAGCAGATACATGGAATGTTGATGTATTTAGACATTTCTGTTGGACATTTTTAGACATTGGGTTTTCTGTGTTGTGTCTGAGTAGTTGAAATGGAACTACAATGTGTAAGAAGGAACTGCAGATGCTGGTTTAAACCGAAGATAGACACAAAAAACTGGAGTAACTCAGCGGAACAGGCAGCATCTCTGGAGAAGGAATGGGTGATGTTTTGGGTCGAGACCCTCCTTCAAACTACAATATTTAGTTAGGAAATGTTTAACTTTATGGTTGCCTTGAGCTATCTCCAAAAATTCATCAGCAAGTCAGCAATTAAAATTCTGCAGAAGAAGGGTAAACAGAATTCAAATGGTTATCTCATTGGGTAAAGTGTATTTTATCATTTTTAATTAGATTATTTTGTGCTTTCTGCATTTCCTATCACATTTATTATCAAATAGTTTCTGTTCATCCACACCTTCACAAAGGCAATAAAGATTGCTAGGCTTTAAAGTTTGTTCTGGTTATATTTTAAATAGTTTTGTTCCTAGTTAGGATGTTCAATATAGTGAAGAGGTTTAATGGTATCTGACCAAGATATTCTTGCAGCCATGAGTGGTCAAAATCTGGATTGCATTGTCTCAGAAAGTAAATATTCCCATAACATTTGGGAAGCATGTGTACGAACATTGAATCTCTAATGTGTGGGGGTGTATAGACTAAGTGCTTGTATATCAGATTAGCATAGATAGGTATGCCATGGTCAGCCTAGACATGTTGGGCTGCAGGGCCTGTTTCTGTGCTGTATAAGTCAATGAATTTATGATAATATGAGTAATCTCTGGATGCTGAGCTGTTTCCTTTCAAATGGTCAATCAAAGTAGTCTTTGCTTGAAAACCACTGGATTACTGAGGCATCCATCTTGCATTGTACTTTTGGGAAGCCGTTAATGGTGTGACAGTGATAGACCTGATTGGTCAGCAATTGCATTTTGGAATATTATTCATCTGGCAGCATAAACTCTTGGAGTTTTGGTGTTCATGCACAGAATTTAATCCAGTATGTTTACAGAAATCAAATTTCTTATTCCAAAGCAACTATCCAGGGCTAACACAATTGATACTCCAAGGTCAGTAAATGTAAATAATTCCACACGATGCATGTCTGAATTTCAATGCACAAAATTCATGGCCATTGGAAAAATAAATAGTTTGTATCCAATGCTTCTGGAAGTGTTCGTGGTGAGGTTTCTTATTTTCTTACTGGCAGTAAGAGATGTTGACATTTTTGAAAAAAATGTTTTTTGTACCATTTCAAGTATTTTAGTTACAAATACAGAGGTGCAATCACGTAGCATGAGCTGTTATGTGCTGCTGCTCGAAATCAATAGTGAATCATAATCAGTTGCTTGTTATAGCAAAGCTTGTGCATAATGAAAGGTTCAACTGCACATTTCTATACACTTCACATACACACACCTGAGGCATGCAGAGGTGGCACATCACCATGCAATGCAGAATCGGTGTCTTTCCTGCCAAATGGTTCACATTTATGCAGTTAACATATCAGCTTAGTGGGAACAGGAGGATGGCTACTGTAAAGTAGAGGTTAATGGCAAAACTAACCAGAGTGGTTGATGCACATGAATGAGAGAAAATAAAGGTCACAGTGGTAAAGGGAAAAGTGGTAAAGGTAAAGTGGTAAAGGTAAAAGTCGAGACCTATCCATGTTCTCCAGAGATGCTGTCTGACCTGCTGAATTGCTCCAGCACTTTGTGTTTTCTTGTGCATTAATCAGCATCTATGGTTCTCTGTTTTTACATAAGGAAAGATGGACTAGGACTAATGGGATTGCTCTCTTAAAAGCCAGTATGGACTTGATGGGCCAAATGGTCTTCTTTTATGTTCGAACCTGTAAAAGGCTAATCAAGTGCTAGTTTCTTTGTTGGAAAGTTAGTTTAACCTGAGTCCCTGCCAGACTTTCAGAATAACCTGAAGCCAGAGAAAAAGGAGTAAAAGCAGCCTAAAGAATGGTCCTCACCCAAAACGCTACATCCTTTTTCTCCAGAGATGCTGCCTGACCCATTGAGTTACTCCAGCACTTTGTGTCTATCTCGAGTAAAAGCAAGTCATCGTTTCTAGAAAGGAATAGGAGAACCCTGGTCAGAAGGAGCTGTCCTAAAAGTATCTGGCCTCAGATGTATTATTTCTATTCACTGGCTGATAATGTTTCTGCCCATTGTTTTATCATCTCAGGACATTGAGGGGTGTTGAACAAGCATTGATAATGCTATTAAACATCAAATGGTAGGTAGTTAAGCTCTTTCTTGCTTGAAATTATTAATGCGTGGGATGGTATGGCATGAACGATACTTGCCATTTATCAGACTACTAGACCAAGTGGACCTGTTGGACCCAAACCTCTCCTGCATTGGTGCAGCACCCTCTCCTCTCCTCTCCCCTCCCCCTCCCCTCTCCCCCCTCCCCCCTTCCCCCTCAACCCCCCTTATCCTCCTTCCTCCCCCCCACCCTAGGAGATAGATTTAAACATTAAAATGTGAATAACTTAAAAAATATAACACCGATTTCAATGAAACTTCTTCCATTAGCACCAAAGGGATGATGGTGAGTAAGGTGAGCTTAAAATTGTCACGCTATCCTGTACCATTTTGGCTGTAGTTCAGGAACAAACAAACAAATAAACGAGAGTTTTAGTATATAGATGTCTCACTATTGCCTTGCTCTGGCAGCATGCAGCCACATACGTTTCACATTCAGAAGAATTGTGACTGGAATTGAACAAATATCTCTATTTCTGATGGAAGGATTGGATTAGTATTTCCTTGAATTCTATGATTTTACTGGAACTTTTTAATGCTTGATTAAATGATGGTGTAATGTTCAGGGCAGTCACTCTCACCTCATCTCCAAATGTCAGTTCCTTTTGACCAAATATTGAAGCTGAAGGTCCTGGTGACACCAAAAGGGGGCACCAGAGAGCAGGTTATTGATCAGTAGTTGACATGGTTAGTTAGTTAGTTAGATTGAGCTCGTTCACATGGTCTTGAGATGGGACGTTTTCCACATTCTTGGCTTTATTGCTTTCAGCACACTGCTTTGGTTGGATGTAATGTTAATTCTGACACTCACACCTTCAGATTTGGAATAATGCTGGGCCCTATAACCTTTGCTGTATCCTTTTCAGACAGCTTTATCCTTCAGAAGAAGCTTAATCATTGGTGGTGCGATAAAATCCACACTTAGTTTAGTCTAGTTTAGCTTAGAGGTAAGGTGTGGAAACAAGCCTTTCGGCCCACCGAGTCACCGCTAACCAGCAATCCTGTAGTATTTGTATACATTGGGTATGCAAGCAAAGAATTTCACTGTGCCTTGTCACACGTGACAATAAAGTATTCCATTCCATTCCATTCCATCCTTGCACACTACCATTACCCTACACGCACTTGGGACAATTTAGCATTTTACTGAAGCCAATTAACCCACAAACCTGCACGTCTTTGGAATGTGGGAGGAAACTGGAGCACCCAGAGGAAACACACGCAGGTCACGGGAAAAACGTACAAACTCCGTACGGGGAGCGACCATAGTCAGGATCGAACCCAGGTCTCTAGTGCGACGAGGCAACAACTCTACCGCTGCGCCACCATGCCGCCCTTAGTCGTGATTATTTAATTACCCTACTTAGAGTAAGGATCCTGCCGAGGAATAAGATTGGACATTTAATTGGTACACTAAATGCATATTGCTAAATCAAATCACCAGGATTGGCAAAAACTGCTAAAATAGGTGAACACACTTAAAAACTTAAGGAAACATCTTTTCAGCTCTCTTGGTGTGGACAGGCACCCAATGTTCCTTGTGTGGGGCTTTGGTGCTGACTTTACTGTGCTTGATTCCAGTGCCCAGGCTAATTCCGGGTGGTTCAGCATTCTTACACTCAAGGTATGAGTCTTCTTGTGATGCTAAGTGTTGAAGCAAGGCAATGACCAGTTGAAACAATGCATTATTCGGTTTCAAGTGATGCCTCATCTATGCCTTGCTCTTTCCTGTCTCCACCATACCCTAGTGTGCACACATTTCTCCCAGTATCTCCCATTAACCAGTCATCAGGTTCCTTTCCCCTCCTCCGTATGCTCTTCTCCAATTCCCGAGTTCCACATTTCCCATTTATCTCCTTCATTCCCCTCTCCCTTGCTCTCCAACCCATATCCCCCTCCACCTTTTCATTTCACTCCCCATCTTCTATTCTTATCTGACACCTTTCTTTTTTCTTTTCACCTCTAACCTTTGTACTTACTTCACTCAAATGCCAAAGGTATTTATTCACAAAATGCTGAAGTAACTCAGCAGGTCAGGCAGCATCTCAGGAGAGAAGGAATGGGTGACATTTCAGGTCGAGACCCTTCTTCGGACCGATATGCCACTAATATTCATTCATATGTCAATCACCACCTCTCCCCCATATCCACCTATCACTTGCCAGGCTCTGCCCCGTCTGCACCTTTCTTTTCCCTCCTACTCCAACCACTGAAGAAGGGTCCCATCCCGAAACCTAATTTGCCCATTCCATCCAAAAATGCTCCCTGACTCGTTGAGTTCTTCCATCTCTTTGCATTATGTTCAAGAGTACAGCATCTGCAATTTCTTATGGAGTGTTATGGATGAGCGATGGAGTATGGAGCATCGTGATAATGTAATGAAATGTTTTCTAGATAGACAATAGACAATAGACAATAGGTGCAGGAGTAGGCCATTCAGCCCTTCGAGCCAGCACTGCCATTCAATGCGATCATGGCTGATCACTCTCAATCAGTACCCCGTTCCTGCCTTCTCCCCATACCCCCTCACTCCGCTATCCTTAAGAGCTCTATCCAGCTCTCTCTTGAAAGCATCCAACGAACTGGCTTCCACTGCCTTCTGAGGCAGAGAATTCCACACCTTCACCACTCTCTGACTGAAAAAGTTCTTCCTCATCTCCGTTCTAAAAGGCCTACCCCTTATTCTTAAACTGTGGCCCCTTGTTCTGGACTCCCCCAACATTGGGAACATGCTTCCTGCCTCTAATGTGTCCAATCCCCTAATTATCTTATATGTTTCAATAAGATCCCCCCTCATCCTTCTAAATTCCAGTGTATACAAGCCCAATCGCTCCAGCCTTTCAACATACGACAGTCCCGCCATTCCGGGAATTAACCTAGTGAACCTACGCTGCACAGTACTCCAGGTGCAGTCTCACCAGGGCCCGGTACAATTGTAGAAGGACCTCTTTGCTCCTATACTCAACTCCTCTTGTTACGAAGGCCAACATTCCATTGGCTTTCTTCACTGCCTGCTGTACCTGCATGCTTCCTTTCATTGACTGATGCACTAGGACACCCAGATCTCGTTGAACTCCCCCTCCTCCTAACTTGACACCATTCAGATAATAATCTGCCTTTCTATTCTTACTTCCAAAGTGAATAACCTCACACTTATAGATAGATGGGGTTTCTTGCTGCTGACTCTGCCCCTGACTGCATCTGTGAGCTCATTATGTGTAGGAAAGAATTGCAGATGCTGGTTTAAATTGAAGATAGACACAAAATGCTGGAGTAACTTGGCGGGACAGGCAGCATCTCTGGAGAGAAGGAATGGGTGAAGTTTTGGGTCGAAACCCTTCTTCAGACTGATGTCAGGGGAGTGGGCGGTACAGAGATAAAATGTAGTCGGAGATAGAAAGAAAGTATCATTCATAAAGTATCATTCATTCATTCATTCATTCATTCATTCATTCATTCTTCTTGCATGGATCATTGGAAGGTGGAAGGAATGGGGAAAGGAAGGTTAGCATGCTTAAACTATTTGGAGTCAATAACACGGAAAGGATTGAAGGGTTCAAAGAGAAGGAGTAGGTCCACAGATAATGATATTCTCTGGGGTCCCAAGTCTGTCTCTAGTTATAGTGTCATAATTACCACTCCTGTCAAGGAGATGTTGTACATTAGGTGCTTTTACTAACCCTGTCTCATAACAGTTTGCTTCTGTTGGCACTCCATATATATAAGAAAAAGATCTTTCACCATTTACATCTTTTACCTCTGTGCCATATCTCTTGATTCCCTCAGCATCCAAAAATGAACTGAGTCTCCTCAACCTTCATGGGTAGTCAATTCCAATGAACCACTCCCATCAAGTTGAAGGAATTTCTTCTTATTTCCCTCAATGGGTTGAACTGGTTCCACCTTCTCATGAGGCAAGTAACTAATGCAGGCCACACAGACTGGACATTAATATCAGGATATTAGAATGCAGACATAATTTTGTCCAGGGCATAGCCTTCTTGATACTTCTTGAAGTTCACGTCTATTTTTAGACATGATTGTCTATTGTCTATTGTCTATTGTCTATCCAATTTAGCCCTCTGCATTTCTCAATCCTTAAAGAATTAGCATTCTGTTCCAAATGGAGTTGAATTCCCTAGCATTTGAAATTCTCCAGTATAAAGTAGTAAGCACCATGTGGTGGGTTACCCAGCGAAAATTGCCACTCTTAACTCTGCAAGTGACTTTTCAATTTTGTATCCTATTACTTAGCCAGTTTACACCTGACTAAAAATGCTTCACTTATACTTAAACACACTTTTTCGCCGTTGGTTTATCAAATTGGTTTATCAAATTCTTACCAAAACTTCAAAAAATATATTTGAAGTGTATTCATAATCCACATGGCAATGTCTAAACTTATTTAATTTTCGGTAGCTTCTTCTGAATTTCTACTCCAACTTGAATCTCCAGTGGAAATTGTTCCCTTTAATCCCACTGAAGTCATTAAGTTTATTTCAAATACAATAGGGTCCAACAATTCTTCTCACAATAAATGTCAATTTAACACGTCCATAAAATTCACAGGGTTATGATTCTAATCATTTTTAAAGACTGCAGCAACTTTACAATCTTCTGCCGCAATTTCTATGTCCAGAGAGTTGCTGGGCATTTTATTCTATAGATCTCCTGCTTTCTGGAAGGCTGGGATATGTACACTAGTATGCTCTTGGAATGGCGCAGGAGGTCAATCAGCCAGTTGTGCTAGTTTACAGATAGTACTGGCTCTCCAGAATCAAATAGTCATGCTGCATCGCTCAGCCTAAGCAGTAAGGCTGATAAGTTCATCTTCATAAGTTCATAAGCTATAGGAAGAGAATTAGGACATTCGGCCCATCAAGTCTACTCCGCCATTCAATCATGGCTGACCTATCTTTCCCTCTCAACCCCATTCTTTTGCCTTCCCCCAATAACCTCTGACAGCTAGACAGATAGTCATGAATCTATGTTGCAATCACTGATAATCAAAGATTGTGTGGTCAATGTTGAATGTCATCCTTTATGTTGCATTGGCCATTCAGGATGAGATATGAAGAGGCATCATAACCTCGAGGGTCATTGAATTCTTTATCCAAGAAGGCTATGGAAGCTCAATCAGTGAGTTAATTCAACACAGATTAATAAATTATTGGATAGTAAGAGATTTTGGGTTAGGTATAATAAGGTGATGCTGAGGTAGATCAGCCTCACCTGAGAGAATGACTGAGCAGGTGCAAGGAACAGAATAGCCTCTGACCACTTTTATTTCTAACAAGTGGACCCGTTGGATACAAACCTCTCCTGCATTCGTGCAGCACCCCCTCCTCCCTTCCCCCTCCCCTTCACCCCTCCCCCACCTCCCTCATCCCCATCCCCACTCCCCCTCTCCCCCCCACACCCTCCCCATCCATTTCAACCCTTCCCCCAACCCTCCCCCTCCCTCCCTTCCCCCTCACCCCTCCGACCCCCTCCCCATACCCTCCCCCCATCCCCTCCCCCATACTCCCCTCCCTCCCCCCAACCCCCTCCCCATCCCCTTCACCCCTCCCCCCATCACCCCCATCCCCCTACCTCCCCTCCCATCCCCTCCCATCCCCTCCCCTCCCCGTCCCATCTCCCCCATTCCTACCCCCCCTCCCTACCCCCCCGTGGACCCATTGCCGGGCGGGGAGTGCCCCCCTGGCCGTGGGTGGGCAAGGGGGGACAGGGAAAAGGCACTGACCTCGGCCCCGTTTCTCCTGCGGGCCTCTCCTGCAGGCCGGGCGTAGAGCCGAAGCGTTTCCTGCAGCTCGGCTGCGATCTGCGGCGAGCGGCGGCAACGGCATGGACCCGCTGCCGTGTGGGGAGCGTCTCCCGGGGCCGTGGGTGGGAGAGAGTGGACACGGAGAAGGCATTGACCACAGCCCCATTTCTCCTGCAGGCTGGGCGTGTAGCCGAAGCCTCTCCTGCTGCTCGGCTGCGATCGGCGGGGAGCGGCGGGGATGGCCATCTTGTGGATCCTCTGCCACAGCCTCTGCCGCGCGCTGCACCATGGGAGGAAGGTCAGGCATGGGGCACGCTGAGAAAGGTGCCAGTCCTCCTGCTGATCATCCGGGGGGGGGGGGGGGGGGGGAGCGTATTTATTAAAGTTTATTAAGTAAATTGTTTTTAAAACGTACCAAAAGTCGATTTATTCAGGCCGCAGGGGAATGGTGAGTAGGGTGGGCCTAAAATTGTTGCGCTAGTATGTACCCATTTTTCCCGGATGAAAACCACACAAAGAAACACGGGACAAACAAACAAACGGGGGAACAAACATACAGGAAGTGGGAAACAAACAAAATGAGAGTTTTAGTAATATATATAGATAGCCGCTAACTTGGATTATTTTGCCACAAAAGGTCACCAATTTCAAATATCAGGCAAAAAGGTTAATTGGAGTGTTTTGTGACAATGTTCTTTTGAGTGTTTTGCCTTTTCTTTTGAATCCAATGACCTGTCATTTTTCAAATTCAGATAAAACCTATAATCGGTGGTTAATTTTTCTATGATAGAGAAAATCAATAATTGGATAAAAAATGGATTGCAAAATTTAGGAATTCTATCCACTGACAGAAGGCGCCAAACTGGCCCAAATGTTCATGCAAAGAGGAAGGGGCAACCTCAGTTAGGTATTTGAGAGCCATTTTACTTTCTCCTTTGTGAAGATGCTCGTAATTAATATGAATATTCTGCCATTTGTTTGTTGCTATCTCTTAATAGAGAAACCTCTTGTCAGAGGTTATGGGGAGAAGGCAGAAAAATGGGGTTAGGAGAGAGAGATAGATCAGCCATGATTGAATGGCGGAGTAGACGATAGGCCAAATGGCCTAATTCTGCTCCTATCACTTATGATCTTATGATCTTAATGAATTCCGCTTCCATTTTTTTGCAATGTCATTACTGCTAAGTACGCCAATTTTTTCTGGGCAAAGTAAATTTTATAATGGTCTTCTATGTCTGACAGTTGATGTCGTCTTGTCTACCGCAAAGTTAAACATGCTCTCTGATTGCTGAGATTGCTGCTCTCTCCATTGAACAGTAATGAGTAATTACTATCATTTGGTCTTAAAAGGCAAAGGCAACTGACTATTTCACAAAGTGGCAGCATTTATTTTGCATTAATATCTTTCTTACTGCACAGAACCCTAACAATTCCAATGTCTACTGTGCATATTTTATGCAGAGTGGATGGCTTAAAAGGTATAAAAAGGATTTCTGCAGACTATTAAGTAAGTAAATACTGCCAAATGAATGGGTGAAATTAATTTATTGGATTTTCATTAGCTAGGGATGTCAAGGAACAAGGAGAAAAGGCAGGAAAATCCATGAGGTATAGATCAGGCATAATATAATGGGAAAGTGGATCAGGATAAAAGGTTCCAGGATATAGAGGACATAGATACAGGGTAAGGGGAGGGAGGTTTCGGGGGGATGTGAGAAATAACTTTTTCACCCAGAGGGTGGTTGGAGTCTGGAACTCACTGCCTGGGGTGGTGGTGGAGGCAGGAACACTCATAACGTTTAAGAGGCATTTGGATGGGCACTTGAAATGCTACAACATTCAGGGCCACGGTCCAAATGCGGGAAAATGAGATTAAAATTAGACTATGTTGGTAACGGGCGGCGCGGACACAATGGGCCGAAGGGCCTCTTTCTGTGCTGTAGGACTCTATGACTCTATGACTCTATAATCAATTTAATGTGAAAGGGGAAAGATTTAATAGGAATCTGAGGGTTATGTTTTTCACACAAAGGGTGATGGGTGTATGGAACAAGCTGCCAGAGGAGGTAGTTGAGACAGGGACAATCCTAATATTTAAGAAACAGTTAGACAGGTATATGGAAAGGACAGGTTTGGAGGGATATGGAACCAACACGGGCAGGTGGCACTAGCGTAGCTGGGACATGTTGACCGGTGTGGGCGTTGGGGGCCGAAGGGCCTGTTTCCACACTGTGTCACTCTATGACTCAATGACAAATCTTACTTTCATGTTTCAATGAAGTGAACATATTCTATGTAAAGGCTAAGCGGCAGACAGCCCAAGCAGAATAGAGGAGGAGCTGGAGCATTTTTTAAGTTTGTGTGGAAGGTAAGGACTTGTTTATATCATACTTAGCAGCCTTAGCAGCAATTATAAGGTAGCCAGGCTCCAGTAGAGTGACCATTTTGAGTGGGGCTGCTTTGAGATGGAATTGGTGCTGGTAGGTCAAACTGTGGGCTTCAGTGAAGAGAGCACATAGAATCAAAGTAAGGACAAGGTAATGCATTTAAAGAATATTTTCCATCAGTGGGTGGCAGAGTGGCACAGCGGTAGAGTTGTTGCCTTACAGCGCTAGAGGCCCGGGTTCAATCCTGGCTACAGGTGCTGCCTGTACAGGGTTTTGTACAGCATGGAAACGGGTCCTTTGGCCCACCAAATCCGTGCCAACCAGTGATCTCTGTACACTAGCACCATCCTACCCACTGGGTACAATTTACAATTTTTACTGAAGCCAATTAACCTGCAAACCTGTATGTCTTTGGCTTGTGGGGGGAAACCAGAGCACCCGGAGAAAACCCATGCGGTCGCGGGGAGAATGCACAAACTCCATACAAACAACTCCCATGGTCAGGATTGAACCCGGGTCTCTGCCGCTGTAAGGCAGCAATTCTACCTCTGCACCACCATGCCGCCCTTGGTGAAGAAAGATTAACATTTTCCCAAGAGTTGGCCAGAGGAAATTTTCATGGTGTCCTTTAATCATTAATATGCTGAATGGGCATTCTGCAAGTTTGAAGCGAATTACATTCTTGAGTAAGCCCTATCACCATGACTGATAGCAAACATTTCAAGCATCTGGAGAGAAATTGTATTCTTTATAAAACTGTTCGAGCACATGTTTTCATTATGGACTGCCTCTCCTCAAATTTGACTGTTGCTGCATTCCACACTGCAGGTCATGCAATTCTTTTGTGTATGGCAGCCACATTTCTAAATGAGACACTTTATTGTGCGATACAGCTCTATTCAGTGTCCCCGCCATTGTTTAATCTGGTGTTGAAAGCACAATGTAAATTTTTAGTAAATAGCTTCCATATCCAGGGACCAGACCAGAAATACTAATGATGCAGAAGGCACACACCTCCGTAGCTGAAGACATGATTAAGGTTCAGTAATTGGTTTGGTATTTTTTTTCTCTTCATTAAATTGCAATTTCTTTCAACCTAGAGACACCATAGCCACTTTAGAGGAAGCATTTTAGTGCGCCTTGAACTCTTACAATTAGGACAAGCCAGGATAACAAGGCCAGCTAAAGTTAACCAAAATATAAATCTAGAGAGCATTGAGCATGTATAGTCATTTGCTTGCAGTGCAATGTCATATTTGCTGTTGTTTCTCTTATTTACTACACAACCCCTCCCTAAACTCTTGTCCTATCTGCCAATTTTCCCACATCCTCCATTAACCTCTCCTGTATCCTTTAGTGAATAATATCCTGTGCTTCACTCTATCTATCATGCTACTGCCAGTCTCAATAAAGACATCCATTAATCACTATCCAAGGTTTATTCATAAACCAGATGTAAAATAATTGTAAACATTTTCTTCATAAATTAATTTACTGTTACGATATACCTGTTGGGAGAAAATATTTTCAGCATCATAATTATATGTTGCAGATTGTTATGCTTTTTACAATATTTTAACACTTATAATTATCTCGCTTGTAAACCTATCTGAATTCCTCTTTAAAGTACCACTGAAGCCTACAAATCAAGATTTATTCAGATTTGAAAGATGTCACTGAAATCTACTGTTCTCTCTCAAACTCACAGCTATCTGATTAAATACCATCATAATCATAATTATTTTCATAATCATAATCATACTTTAGCCAAGTATACAAGGAATTTGAATTGCCATACAGTCATACCAATAAAAAGCAACAAACACACAAAATACATTTTAACATGAACATCCACCACAGTGACTCCTCCACATTCCTCACTGTGATGGAAGGCGAAAAAAAAGTTCAATCTCTTCCTTTCTTTGTCCTCCTGTGGTCGGGGGCCTCGAGCCTTCCGTTGACGGGACGATCTTGGCTCCCGTAGCCGGCATTCGGACCCTCCGCATCGGGACGATTAAGCTCCCACATAGGGGGAATCTCAGCTCTCCGGCGCCGGTCAATTGGACCCCGAGTCAGGGCTGATCAAACCTCCTGTGACTTTGGAGCTTCCCGACATCAGTCTCGACCCGAGATTGCGAGCTCCTCGATGGTGAAATCCGCGTCAATCCCAGTCAAGGGATCGCAGGCTCCGATGGTAAGTCCACGGCTCTGCGGTGGGGCTCAAAGTCAGTCCGGAGCAAGGCTGCCAGTTCCACGATGTTAGGCCGCAGAATGACCGGAGATACAATCGCAGCTGTGACGTTTAAACAGGCCAAGAGGTTGCATCAAAGGTTCAAAGGTAATACAGTAATCTTAAAATTGGATCCTCTGTATTTTCCTTTCAAATATCTGCTTATTAAAAGCGCCCATCACCTGCATCAACCTATGTCATGCTAGGAGTTGTCCTGGCTCACGTCCCTTCCAGCTTCTCCCGCCAAAACCCCACAATAGGTCTGAAGAAGGGTCCCGACCCGAAACATCACCCATCCTTGTTCTCCAGAGATGCTACCTGACCCGCTGAGCTACGACAGCACTTTGCATCCTTATTTGTAAAGCATCACCTGCAGTTCCTTTTTTTTAAAGTCTTCAATCATTATTTTGTTAAACAATTGGAGTGCCGCATCAAAGTTCATAGCTGAACCATTCTGCAGAAGTTTTTTGCACATTTTGAACTTTAGAGATAAACCACGTTTATAGGCACCACAACCTTATTCTTGGGATCTCACTAAATGGGAATTACTTGTCTGCAAACCTTCAAATGGAGCCATGTGAACTGTGAGCTTTGTCCTGTTATCATTCAATGCCTATATACACTGCTGGAGAAAGTCTTCAGCAGTAAATCTGGGCTGATATTCAGTCCTTAACCCATTAATGTGGCATAATCATTTACTTTGGTGCAAACTGAGAACTGCGCAAGTATCCTGTCTTATGATCAACTTGACTCATTAAATAAACCGAGAAGATCATAAGAACAACAAGCAGCATGATCCAGACTAAGCATGTTTTTGTAATTTACGGGTTTTTGATTTTTTTTCTCTGAGAGTACACAGTCTGCATGATCATAATCCAACATCAGACATCTGGTGTCTGATTACTGTGCAAAAGCACTGCTCCGCAGGTATTTTTTAAAATCAAAGCTATAGCTTGTGCTAATGCCAGAAAATATTTATTTCCAAAGATTTTTCCAAAAACTGATTTTCTTTCAAAGGCAACAGTTCTCAGATTTGAGATATTATTGCAACTTTGCCACCTGTCATAATGAATTGATTTTCTTTATTCAAAGCTTTCAACTGTATTCTTAACATCTTGCAATGGCAGTACAGAAAGAAACCACTTGGTCCATCAAATCCATGCCTACTCTCTGCTGAACAACCTGTGAGTATTGTTCCCTTAATCCCTCAGCCATGTAAATTGTTCCAAATCCCTTTTGATAGTCCTGATTAATTCTATTCTCCAACCCTCATGGGCAATGAATTCCATATCGTAATAATCCACACATTTTCTTTGGACATGAATGAAGTTATGCTGGAGGCACAAGAGTCTGCAGTTCCTCCAGATGATTGTAGAAAGCTATGCTGGTTCCCAGAGCAATCACATCAGTACAGTTTAGAGATTTGCCATGGAAACAGGACCTGCGGCCCACCAAGTTCGCACTGACCATCGGTCGCCCGTTCACACTACATCTACGTTATCTCACTTTCTCATCCACAAACTACACACTACGGGCAATTTACAGAGGCAAAATTACCCTATGTATCCACATGTCTTCGGGATTGGCCGAGGACAGGTAATTGGAGTTTATCATGAATATTCCTCTTTATGTTCAATTGTTGCCCTATAATATAAAGCAGCATTCTGCTTCATACTCAACCTCATCTTGCCAAGTGTTTCCCAGTCTATCTTTGAAAAACTTGAAGAGGTGCACAGGAGGATTTCAGTTAGGAATTTCATCATTACACCACAGGTATTGGTAAATACTCTCCATAATGAAATATCAGATCTTCTACAACTAAAGTAGATTAGACACAATTGTAATTGACAGTGGAATTGCACTTAGGAAAGAAGTATGGGTTACTTGGTTCAAGGAAGAGGAAAGGTTTAAGGTTTAAAGAAATAATTTGCTTCATAATTGTAACATTCCTCTGCATATTGAGATAAAACTTTTGACAATGTATTTTTGTTATTTATAAGAATACCTTTCAGAAGGATAAACTGATTGACACAAATCATATTTGTAAAGATTTGTAGTCTATTGTTTGTCTCTGTTATAGACTTCACATTTTGGAGAATTGTTCTACTAAATAATAAAATAACACCACTGTGCCCTAACCAAATTTACTTTTATTCTGGTCGTCATTTAAGCTTTTGTTAGCTCAAATATACTATTTAGATCATTTCAGTCTTAATCACTGTAACTCCAGGGCGAGTTGGAAGTAGTCTGACAAATCGTTGCAAGTAAATCCTCTGGTAAAGTGATGATAGAAGCTTACACAATGCTAATGTTGTGATAATTTGTGATCCGTAGGAAGTCCAAATTAAGACCAGTGGAGTTGTACAAATGAGTGAGCCGCTGGTACTAAGAAAGATGCAGAAAATATAAAGTCAAAGAAAAGCTAATTGAACTCTTTATTTTACTCTTACGTTTCCAAGAAAACAATAACTATGTAAAAATAACTGATATGTTGAAGTTCATGGTTTTGTCACATGAAGTTAAAGAGATGGAATTGCAAGCATGATTGTTATAGATGGTACCGATCATTGAGAATTTGTCCAGGGAGCTAAAATCAGTAGAGAAATTGCTGCTCTGGCAAAGTTAATAATGTCTCGTGCTGGTGTTTATTTAAAACCCCAGCTCACATCTACATCTCTGATAATCCTTCAGCTGTTAAAAGGCAGCTCCTGCCAAATGGTTTCTCTAACATTATACAGTGCCAGGGTTTGAGTTGACGAGACATTACAAAATACAAGCATTGTTTAATCCAGTTACAAATGAGCCAGAACTGCACCTGCGATTAATGCTGGCATTGCACAGGCAGATTAACCTTTTCCCACTTTTTTCTCCAGTTATTGGTTGCATCATTGATTTTTTATTAACTAAACCAGCAAACGTTTTGATCTATTCGAAGTAAAAATGAGATCTGCTAGCAATAGTGGCCAAAAAAATAAATTAATACCTTTAAAAGCGTAAACACTGCTAAGCGCTTATGTCTTGACGTGGATCATTTCACCCACCATTCCTATAAAATAAGCAAGAAGCTTCTATATAAATGGTGACATTTTGACTTGGAATGAACCTCAGTTCTGAGCTGCAGTTAATCACCCATGGTCTAAAAATTCATGTCAATCTATTTAATAAATTCTGAGCAAATTGACAAACCTGGCCTGATCCTTTGGCTTACATGAAACTTTATGGTGCTGGGGACATGAAACCTAGGTCAGTAAAGTGGCCATATTCATGTCAAGTTGACATAAAAGCCAATTGGTTCACTTAAGGATGAAAACCTCCATCTTTACCAACAGCACATCAGTGTGATTGACTATTTAGTGGCTAACAATTTGGTTTAGATAGGAGACCCCCACCCACCTCTTCAGGATAAAGGGGAGAGTGGCAAAATTGTTTGTGGTTCTTTTACCACCCACATCTTAAGGGCGTGCAGAAAAATGGGGTAAACTTAAGCTCTCGGCTGAGCCTACATTGAGAAAATAGATTTAAGTTGTCAGAACCTGCTGAATCTTTAAGCAACTCTTGTGTTTTATTCAAAGCACAAAGTACTGGTGTAACTCAATGGGCTAGGTAGCAACTGTGGAGGGAGTGGATAGGTGACATTTCAAGTCAAAACCCTTCTTTGAATTGATAGATCTGGGATTGAGAAGTTGCCTATTCATTTTCTCCATAGATGATGCCTTGCCCACTGTTACTCCAGTGCTTTGTGTTTTGCTCAAGATTCCAGCATCTGCAGTTCCTTGGGGGTCGCTTGTGTTTTGTTAGTGTTTTTAAAAGCTAAATAAATCATCCATTATTTCATATTTCCTCAATGTTAAAATTAATGAAAACAGACTGAGAGTTACTCTGCACAAGCTAATCAGCCAAATGGAATTGACTATGTTGTGAATAGCAGAAAAAATGGACCATCTCACAAACTACCCACCTGCCTACCCCATCAGGCCTTTCCTGCCCCATGTACACCCATGTACAGATCATTCAACAGTTCCTCCATCAGTCACCTCAAAATCTATAAAACCTGGAGCAGAAACCTGCCTTCAACCCCAAGAGAGTTGCTATCTTTGTCCAAATTTTCCAAGGTCCATTACCTTCTTTCATCTTTCACACAATAAGGAGATATATGAAGAACTGATTAACCTCCTTGCCAGGAATGAGCCCAATAAACACAGGTGCCTCCAACTTTTTCTTGGCATGGATTGTTAAAACATGACCATCTTGATCATTGAGCTTTAGCTGAATCAATTAGTCCTCATTTCATTTGCTATGAATTTTACAAATGGGCTTCCTAGCTTTTACACCTCTGTTTAACCACTGCAATCTATTGCCTCCATTCACTTCATTGTATTGAAAACAGCTTTCAGTACTTTAGGCTCTCCCCAAATCAAGTCAAAGAATGCTCGTAAAATCCTCAAAGCTTTACAATGATATCACCACCCACTACCCACACTATCTCCCCTCTCCCCCCCCCCCCCCCCCCAAAGGTAGATGAGAGCCACTATTTGATTCCTCTTCATTTCCTGTGGAACTGTATCTTATATCTGACACATGCATTTTTAATAACCCACTGTTATCAAAACCGACATTTCCTAGAAGCTTAGAGTGTGTAGTAATGATGGTCTGCCTTAATTTAGTTTCTCCGCAATGGGTTTTTTAAAAATGTGGAAGCTTTGATTTAAAGTTCAAAGTCAAAGGAATATGGTTGAAAAGAGTGCAATTAACAAATGTCTGCTTATTACAATGAACACCATATTTTGTAGACCACATCAGAGTTTAAATAAATGCAACAGATATTATGAAATCTAAATGGACATAGCCCACTTTTTTTCTGAGGAACTGGAAGCCCTTCCTGCACTGGTGGTGTCTGACTGTGGTTGCACTATCACCTCTGTTTGTAGTGTGTGCTAGTGTCATGGGAATTGCTGGTCGGCGCAGACTCGGTGGCCCGAAGAGCCTATTTCCGCGCTATATCTCCAAACCAAACTCGACTAAACTAAACTCTTCTTGCTGTGAGATGAAAACGTTGCAAAACATCCATCAATCAAAGTTTCATCCTCAAAAAGAATTTGGGGAGCAAATATCTCCACTGTTAATCTTTAAGTTTTAAACAACACATCCAACAAATTGCTCTTGGATGCAGAAGCGATTTTCGTTTTAATTTCAACTTTGAATAAATTGGTAACTCGGTGATACCAATTTCATTGTTCTTTATCTCTCTACATCATCTTCTATATCTCTCGTTTTCCTTTCCCATGACTTTCAGTCTAAAGAAGAGTCTCGAACCGAAACGTCATCCATTCCTTCTCTCCAGAGATACTGCCTGTTCCACTGAGTTACTCCAGCTTTTTGTGTCTATCTTCGATACCAATTTAAATGCAATTATATATGTCAGGATACAAGGAAGTGCAGATACTGGTTTATGAAAAAAAGGCACAAGGTGCTGGAAAGTCTTACAAAAAACCCCAGAAAGTGCTGGAGTAACTCTATGCTCTCCAGAGATGCTGCCTGACTCGCTGAATTGTTCCAGAACTCTGTGTCTTTTTCACTTATGTATCTCTCCTGTTTGCAGTGGAGATGTACAATGAGGTAGCTGAATCAATACTGCCCTTTTTACAGTCACACAAAGTCAAATTGATGCCCTATATATAATTGTTCACAGCTGCCCAAAATTCTACGGCTGACTTTTGCCTTCATTGAACTTTTAATGCTTGTTCAAATCCAGTTTTGCAACAGAATTGGCACAACAATTGGCTGTGCTGACAAGAAATCAGTTATAAAGCAGAAGCTTTTTTTCGTCTTTGATGACACAGAATTCTTTATTTCACATTCTCACAATTGGCTTGGGAGGATCGACAAAGGCAGAAAAAGGCAAGCTGTGATGTAAAATGACACACAAGGTCTCTCCTGAAGTTGGTTCAGTACACAACATATCATGACTGCTCTTCCAGGCATAATAGCTGAGAATGACTGAAAATCATTGTGTTGGAAGCTGAGGGATAGCAAGCATATTGTCACATTGCCCTGCTATCTATACAGGTCCAGACAGGATTACACATCCGTGCAAAGTAGCCATCAGACACATTACTTTCCTCACATTTTATGCATTGGGTTCTCTTTCAGTGTGGTGCCAGTGACATCTACCACATCAACCTTTTTGCTATCCACAGAGGTATCATGAAGGTCACGGATCCATTATTCACCAGGGCCAACAGCTCAATTACTTTTATCACTGATCAGCCAGGCAACGCAACAGGAAGCACAACCTACAGGTTTGCTGTTTCTTTGAGAATCCAAGGAGTATTGATTGCAGTTCTGCTGCCTTTTAGTCTCTGTATACAATGGAGTAACCCGAAGTGGACTTTTATTGCACAAATGTTCAGCTGGTGAGCATCAATGGAGAATAATGTTATTGAATCTTTGCTTTATTGAGAGCTGGAAGGTAGATTTTCAAGGAAAGGGTATCCATTATCTCTGTGAGTTATAACATTCTTTAGAAAGAGACCAAATGTAAGTACAAAGCCTTTGCTATATCCAAGAATGAAAACTGAACAAAAACGTACATGACCAGATTCAGGGAAAGTTTCTTCCCAGCTGTTATAAGGCAACTGAATCATCCAACCACAACCAGAGAGCAGTCCTGAACTATTATCTGCTTCATTGGTGACCCTCAGACTATCATTGATTGGACTTTGCTGGATTTATCTTGCACTAAACGTTATTCCCTTCTCACGTATACACTGTAAATGTCTCGATTGTCATCATGTATTGTCTTTCCGCTGACTGGATAGCATGCACCAAAAAGCTTTTCACTGTACCTCGGTACGCGTGACAATAAAAGCGTGCCATCAGCACCCAAGAACTGGGTTCAAAACAAGCCTTGGCCGCTGTCTGTGAGGAGTTTGCACATTCCCCCTGGAACTGCATGGGTCTCGTTCGGTTGCTCTGGTCTCCACCCACACCCCAAAACGTACGGGTTTGTAGGTTAATTGGCCTCTGTAAATTGTCCTGAGTGTGTCAAGAATGGAAGAGAAAGTGGGTTAGCACGGAACTCCTGAGGGATTAATTTTGACATTACTTGACGTTCATCCTATATTTCAGTATAATTTGATTGAGAGACAGAAGAATAATACTGAAGACGAACAGTGCTTTAATAATGTTATATGAATGCACAGCCTCAGTGGCTTACTATAGCTTTCAATTGGCAGGCATTACACATTCATTTTGTTAACGAATATTAAGAATTGACACGTGTTAGCTTATTGAGTTTATAATAATGTTCCTTTCATAAGATTATAGCAATATTAATGTAATACTCAACATTCATGTCCTTTGTTCTTTTATAATAATATAGCATTGGTTGTCATATTTTTCCTGTTTGACATATTTAAGTAGGAAAAATTGGGAAGCATTACTTTTTCACTTGGCCAAATCTGACAGGAACACATCTTGTCAAATTTCACTATGTAGGAGAGTACTGCAGAAGCTGGTTTACATCGAAGATAGACATAAAATTCTGGAGTAACTCAGCAGGACAGACAGCAACTCTGGAGAGAAGGAATGGGTGACTTTTTGGATCGAGACCCTTCTTCAGAAGAAGGGTCTCAAGCTGAAACGTCGCCATTCCTTCTCTCTATATATGCTGCCTGCCCCGCTGAGTTACTCCAGCATTTTGTGTCTATCTTTACTAAGAATTACCTAAGCAGAACTCATGTGATTTCACTTCCTCTTTTGTTCAAAAAAAAAAAGTTCTTATGAATTCAGGAGACAGCTTTTGACATTTCAACAGCTGTTCCACTTTACTTCTTATTGAGCTGTGAGGAGCAGGGAACCTTTTTGTGACCTGGCAAGTGCTCCTTCAAGATGGCGGCAGCGGCGGACGGAAGGAAAGATCGATGCAGATGAGCAGGCTAGGGGATAACCTCCGGTGTTCTCAAAGTGCCCAGAGGGACCCTGGGGCACGGATGCTGTTGCGATGGCCATTGGAGGTGAGGCACGGCAAGTTCACGGGCCGCTATTGAGGCATTAGTGTGGTTCAGTCAGCGGAGTAGGCTGCTGGAAGCCGTAAAGCAGCCCGGGGCTCCACTAGATAGGGCACCACTCCAGGTGGCCGAGCACACAGAACGGACGTGGACTGCAGTGCCACTGAATAGCAGAGCGGCTGTAGAGGACACCGGCACGTCGCCTGGCCACCACGCCCCCTGCAACTCCGACTCAGTGCCACTCTCAGGATAACAGGTTTTTAGGGCCAAGATAAGACTAAAAAAATTTCTTTAATTTTCGGACTTGAAGGATACAAGTTGGCATCTAAAACAAAACATAGTGCCCCTTGTGTACTCACTCAGTGTGTTCTACTATCTTACCCTCTTATATTTAATATGATTGTGCTTAATGTATAGTAGGATTTCCACTGAACTGTGAGCAAAAAAAGAATTTCACTGTATTTAAGTAAATGGGACAATAAAGTACCATTGTACCATTGCAAATGTCGCACAGCTTTCCATTGTGTGAGAAATTAGCTGAGTTAACTATTGCAATGGATTTCCTTTCACTGTTCCAAGTTCAATGAGTAATCATCGCAGTTAAGAAATGTTGACCATGAGATATTTTCCTCCTGCTTCATTAAATGCCCCACTGTGTGGCATTATAGTACACACAATAATTCAGCTGAAAAAAAAATCTTATCCTTCAGAAGGAAAAAGCCATGCTGGGAAAAAGCTCAGGCAGTATTCAACAGTATTCAAGGCTTATCTTCTTCTGGTTGATTTTTTTTCAGCACACCTAATTGCTAATTGATGGTGACAAATTGGCAAAGAACTTAGTTTTATATAGAGGTGCAGCATGGAAACAGGCACTTCCTCACAGGCTAATGGTATCTGCACACACAAGGGACAATTTACAATTATACCAAGCTAATTAACCTACAAACGTGCATGTCTTTGGAGTGTGGGAGGAAACCGGAGATCCTGGAGAAAACTCACGTGGGTCACGGGGAGAACGTACAAATTCTGTACAGACAGGCAACCGTAGTCAGGATCAAACCCGGGTCTCTGGCGCTGTAAGGCAGCAACTCTACCGCTGTGCCATCGTGCAGCCCCATAAACAAATAATCTAATGAAATGATTGTAAAGCTTTTGTAAAAAAATTAAGGATATTGTAAAGGTAATGGGGTGATTATGAGTAGGTGCAATGGTTTTATGATATATTGGTACTCTTAAATATGGTCCTATGTTGATTCCATGCTCTTCGTGATATTTCATATACATAAATCTTGGCATAGGATTCTCTCGCATTCTGAAGGATGAGTTATATGATTCAGTGTGATCACTGCATTTCATGAATGACTTTCTGACCTGGTGTCTAAGCGACAGATGGAAAACCCTTTTGATGGTACCTGCTCAGGTCGGTTAAAGGCACATGTTGAAAGTGAAGGAGAGAGAGAGAGAGAGAGAGAGAGAGAGGTCGTGTTTTTCCCTGCTCCGGCGACTGAGAAGTTGTGAAGCAACCTTTCAAGGTTCTTGTCGAAGGAGGAGGAACAGTTGCAGTGAGATTTCATAGTTTGACCGAACGTCGGACTGTGGAAACTTTCCTTTGTTTAAGGATTTCTCCATTTCGTGTGGAATTCCTGAGTTCCTCTGCACCGCGGTGGGAGCAGCCGTGGCTGGCGGATTGCCAAGAGTGCCTGGAGATCGTAGGTAGGAATGATTTCGGTGTCTTTGACATTTATAGCACCGACTCTCTGCCCCAATACCGTTTTGCACAGTGCTGTTGCCTGGGCTTAACGTGAAGAGGGTATCTTTTGCTTCTGTCAGGGCTTTGAAGAGCCTTCCAAAAGCTGCTCTGGACTGTGGAGGTGAGCTTGGGGACTTTCCTTTCTCTGGCTGGAGGAAACTGCTTCTGCTGCTCATTCAGACTGTGACTGTCTCTGAGGATCGCTTTTGAGCTGAGGTGCTGCTGTCCCTGGAGCTGAGGTGTGCCACTGTCATGAAGGCGGGGGCTCGGCCTAAGGTTCAGAGCTACGCAGTGGCGGCTTCGACGGCGGCCTCGAGGCCACTCGTGGATGAGCCTCATGTTGACTTGGACTGGGATATTTACGGGATCTCGGTTCAAACCGGGTTCACGTGGAGCAGGGCTGCAATTGCAAAGGGCTTGCATGATCTGTTCAAGAGGGATGTCATTGCCTCTTCCGAGAGTGCAGGAGGGAAGGTTCAGTTGATACTGAAGTCCCGGAAGGATGTGGCCCAAGTGTTGGAGAAGGGGCTCACGGTGGAGGGGGTCCATCTACAGGTGGAACCGTGGGTGTCCAATGTAAAATCGGTTCTCCTACGGAATTGTCCCACGTTTCTCCGGGATGCAAAAATCCTTCCACACTTGATGAAGATTGGGGAGGTGCGGTCTAAGCTTACTAGGCTCATGCACCCCGGGAATGACCCGTATGAGAAAGGGGTGCTGAGCTTCAAGAGGCGCGTGTTTATGAAGGTGGAAGTGGGGTTGGGTGCCGAGGGGAGTTTCGCTGTGGAGCATAAGGGTCTCTCCAATCGCGTGTATTGGAGCTGGGGAGAGGCACAGTGTCATGCGTGCAAGGAGTTTGGACATCTCCGTAGAGAGTGTCCCAGGAGCCGGGCCACTGCGAGAAATTCTAACGCAGGGGCCCAGGAATGCAGTGCTGGCCCATCCGGGGCGGCCCTCCAAGCCTCGGTGGCCCGGGGTGGAACTGCTGACTCGGCTGGGGCTGCTGGCTCCGTCTCGGTAACCCGGGACGGCACTGCCAACCCATCAGAGGCTGCAAGTACTACTTTGGTGACCCAGAGCAGTGAGGGCCCCCCCCCCCCCATGCCCTGAACCTGTGGAGGTGGTAGATGGCAAGGCGCAGGGGAAGGGTGAAGGGGGGGAGGGAGGTTGGGTGACGCAGAAGGGGAAGACTAAGAATAAGGATAAGAAGAAGAATAAGCCCCTCCAAGGGAATCAATCAACAGCAGATGGGCTCCTGCCCAATGGGCCCAGTGAAGTCCAGGGCGCACCTGGTTTGGCTCAGCAAGGAGCTGAGGTGAACCGGAAGGGGGCAGGTGGGAGCAAACATGGGAGTAGAAAGGGGGCAGCGGGTGGTGTGGAGGTGGAGGACCCTTCCTCTATGGAGGTCACCGCACCTCCCATAGCCACCGGGACAAAAAGAAGGCTGTCGGAAAGCGAGGAAGAGCATGAGCGTGGGCCCAAATTAAGGGGGACGGATATTTCGAGACCTTCCACCCCTGTCGAGAGCGGTGACCACGGACTGGTGACTTGTGGGCCGGAGGATGAGCCTCTGGTTCAGGGACCTTCTGCAGGTGTTACCAGATCAGTTACTGGGATCGCCTCCCCTGAAATCGTGTCCTCTGGGTTGGTGGCGGCCCCCTCGTCTCTGGGGCCTTCCGAGGAAGTCATCTCATCGGGTAGCGGGGTTGATGCCCCTGGGAGTGTGTCCGCTGGGTCGGAGGAGGTCCCCTCGTTTCAGGGGCCTTCTGAGGGTGATGGCACGCCGGTTGATGGGTTTGACTCCCCTGGAAATGTGCTCCCTGGGATGGGGGATGAGCAGAGTCAGCCTGAGGGGGGAGGAGCGGGAGATCAAACGTACCACTCTGAGCTCTGTATTAGAACCAGTGGAAGTGATGAGGGGAGTGATGCCTCATCGGTTGAGGTAGTAGGGGAGACTCCAAGAACACCTGGGACCCCGGGGGTGCCTGCTGTTTTTTCTTCCCCAGACCCAGAAGTGGGGTGTGATGGGAGAGTGCAGGAGCCTATCCTTTTACCGGACAGCTTGTTGCTGTCAGAGGCATCCGGACCCTCCCTCGGCA